>NW_028277125.1:46066439-46217954 GCF_059951505.1 Python bivittatus | reverse complement strand
TGAACAAGCACCCATCTCTGTAGCTCCAAGAGCCAATTATGTCTACACTGAAAACTGGGCTATAAGCACAACACTGGTGGTAGTGGAAAATATTCCATTAATATTTGTACAGCCTTCAGTGGCTTTCTTAGCAGTCAGTAGTCTCGGGCTGGAGAGGGGGCTTGTGTATTCACTAACATTTTATGCATAATTGATCTTGTGTCCTTGCTTATTCTGCCAGTGTCTGAATAACTCTTGCATTGGAAAGGCCATGCAAAAATCAAAATTGCTGCCACCCTTACTTTAAATTCTCCCCAAATTCTTTCAAGAGATCTTTTCCAGCCAATAAATATGTGGGGTAGGAAGCAAGGGAGGCACTGACTACTTAACTAAATAACCATAAGGTGCTCACTATGGATCTACTTAGAAACTAAACCTGGAGTGACAATACAAAGTAATAGTGTATTTCATATCCATCTGTTTTTACACCTGCAATTTCAGATACACACAAAGCTAATACCGGTCAGGATTAACTGTCATTTTAGATTAGCAGAGGTTCACCTTGCTTAATCTCTTAAAATAGCCTTTGCGATATCTTCTGTGTCATTGATTATTTCTCAGTCTCTACAATGTTTTATTCACAAAGTTGTGATTGACTATCAGACTGAAACCTAATTTGTACACAAGCTATTTGGGCAATTTTAAATAAAGACAAGCATGTTCTGGTGCGTGATTGTTCTTGCTGAAGTCGAAGCTTCTTGAGTATGGTGGTAAGACTATATTTTTGTAGAAGAAACTTTCATCAGGTTATTGAGTACGTAGAGATTATAACTCATTCTAATACAAGTGTATGTCTGCTAATGCTAAACTTTACACAAGATAATGTAATGCAGGGATGGAGAAGGCAGGGACATAATTGTAAGTTCTGCCTTCTGATTTTGAGGCAAAACTCAAATCATTTTCTCTTTAATATTGCTGTTTTTGATCATAGAATTGGAAATTTTAGATTATCATGTCCAAAATTAAACTGACAGATGGCTGGCTAGCTTCTGCTTGAACTTATTTAGTAATTGGTTCCATTATCAAACTGTTCTTCCTGTTAGGCAGTGTTTCCTCTGACTTCAAACATTAAGCACAGTGGGATAGAGAGGTATCATATAACTGGCCATGGTGCTGAATGGAGAGAGAGATACCTAGTTTTTAGTATAAATACCCATATCTATAAAGTTTCACAGGCCCACAGATCCTGTTAAAACTGGATTGTATGTTAGACTGAGCAGAATTGAATCATCTGTTGACTGAGCCCATTTAAATGTTAAGGGTGCTGTGTACTTGGGAACTTAAGACCGAATGCATAGAAGTAGACGGCATATCTGAGACATCACTACACAGATGACAATATGAGCAGGAACCAATGAAATACTAAGTTTTTGATGGAAGTCCTCCAAGTTATGTATGTATAGGATTGCCATAATGGCTGTTGATATGTGAAGCACTTAGAAAAAGTGATATAAGAAATGTTGGTGATAGCCATGGCAGCATTTTTTACCCTCTGGAAAGCTTGATGAATTAATTTTAAGAACTGGCAAAGTAGGGGGCAATATAAGCAGTGGTCTTTATTGCTTCTGTCAAAATAAAAGTCTTCTACTATTTCTGATTTTGGATTAAGCCTATCTATTATCAGAGCCTGCTCTTTGAGGTATTCACCATCAGCAGGAGATCTTCAGACACTCCAAAGCCCTAGGCCAAACTCTCAAGAACAGATCAAAATGGTTACCTCAAGTCAATTACTTTATTACAGTCAATCAGACCAGTACAAATGGCTACCTTAAAATATTGTAGTGGAACCAATAGAGATGAGTACATAGTGCCTTCACTCCAGAAGAGAGAGAGGGAAATCTGAAGAACTGGAAGAAATCAGACATTAAGGGGGAATCACTAGTCTTGCAACTGCAGAGGTAATGCTATTACATTGTCTTTGCAACATTTCTGTTGGAGAAGCAGCCGAGCCAGAAATAATTTTTTTTCGGAGGGAGAGGTCCACTGTACTGTATCTTATAACAAAATTACAAGAAACATACAAAAGGTAAACAATGACATACTAAAGACAAGTTTCTGAAGAATGGTTACCCAGGAGAAGTACTCCTGGTGACAATGGCAATTAGAGTTATCAACAATTGGAAGCATTACACTTGATTGCCATTGGGTGTACAATGGACATTTTAATAGCATGTGAGATAGATTCTACCTCCAAGTCTGAACAGAAACAAATTCAGCTTTCATATGGGAGGCTTATATATCTACTAGCTGTTGCCTTAATAGGTAGCACCCCAATTTGGGCCAAAGTAAATAGTCTCCTATGTGGAGCATATAAAATGTTATAGAAATATCTAGGGACAGACCAGGGAGGAGGAGTGATTGTGCTATAAAAGGGATGGGAAACTTTGGCTCTGTCATTTTGGATATCTAGATGCCAAATCCTCTGCTTTAGCTCAGCCAGGGTTTTATCAAGTCCCAAAGCAGGTAGTGCTGACAAGGTAAGACTGCAATATGCCAAATCACCATTAATTTGTCTTAGGTTGGAAGAGAACCTATCCAGCAAGGCAAGATGAACGAAGGAAGTTCCTCAGTACACTTGCTACACCCAGAATCTAAGACAAAGTCTTGATTGGGCCCAGATTTCAAAGTTTTTGGATAAAATTCAACATTGCATTAACATCTATAACATGTAGGGATTTCCTCATAGATCTACTTATGTACTGTACATTAAAACATTATTCCAAAAAAGATTCAAGTAATTTACAAGGTCAAATCAAATTGGACAGTGAACCCAGAGTCAAAAGTAAATTGGCTCAGCTGCAGAAGATCTCCAAGGCATTGTGAGAACAGCAGGGGGCCTCAATTTGCTCAGTTCTTTCATAAGGGACGGACTACTTTCTCCCATATTCCCAGATTTGGGGCATTTTGCTCCTGCCTATAAGCAATGTTTAGAACAAACATAGTTACAGCTATTAGGAAAAGGATGTGTTAAACAATACTAAAATATTATTGTTTCATCGTTGGAGCTCGCAAGAGGCTTTTAAATGCAACACAAGAATAGCATCTTTGCAAACAGCTTACCCATATAACAATCACTCAGATTATTTTGCAAACAATCAACATAAATTCATACAACATGAGCTGAAGACATTAGCAATTTATTTTATTTCCATTTTGTGTGGAGTGGAGCATGAGTTCCCTATATATTCTTAGCATTTCAAAATCTGCCACAGTGAGAACAATTACAGCTCAACTTCAAACTGTTTTGTGAGGGAAATGGTGTGGAAGTACCCTTATACACATAGCAAATGTTTGCTGAGAATAGAGTATGCTCAGAGAGTGTGGCTTGTTAATGACTGATCCAGCTTAGGAAGCTGATCCTAGTCCAAACATCTAAACTGGATGCTTTCCACTGCACCAAATCAGCCTTTCTACTTGCATGGTGTTTTTGTAGCACATTAGCAAGTCATACCTTCATGCCAAAGAGTGACACTGCAATATCAATTCCTTTAAGACTGGCTTGGGATGTGTAAATAGCTGCTTAAAATAGAACTGCTTTAACTTTTTAAGAATAACTAATGATGCCTAAGTTGAATGATCCAGGTAGGTGGCAAATACTTAACTGAATGAGTTTGTAAATCTGTTCTTGGCAGAAGTCCTTTGATGATATCTGGAAGTACTTGTGATCAGACTGTCTGGAGTTTATTAGCTGTCTAGCTGTAGAACTGAATCCACGGGGCGTTTCATTTCTTCTAAAGCCTATGGAATTCAGTTCTCAGAGCTAAGCAGCCATATAGGGATCTTGCTCCTTGCAGATGTCATCTGTCAGAGAAAGCAACATGCAGTTACTACTAAAGATGCCAATGCTGTAAACTCTCAATTTAATAGACCTTAATTCAGTAGACCTTGAATTCGGTAGATTTGTACACTGTATATTTTTGCACATTCATAAAATCCCATTCACCACTTTAACTACATCAACTGGATCAATGTTGTTGTTGGTTTTAGTTGGGGTTAAAACAGGTGAGTTTAATCTTCAAACAATTATATAAGCTATTCTTCTGCCCCTGTGAACTCAAATAGATAATAGCTTGATATGTGATATCTGCAATAGGTTTCCCTAAAGCTAGTGCCTTTCAACTCCTCTCCATTATGCACGCTGGAGAATTTTATAAGTTGCAGTACCAACACATCTGACAGTTTACAGATTGGGAAAACATGAGCTAGATGCTCAGAAGACAGGTTTGTTATTTTGTGCCCTTACTGTAATATTATTCCTTCCAATTTACAAATATATTTCTGTATGCCTTGAGTGACTTCCAATGTTGTAGGTAGTGTAATCATTCAATTAAGTTGTCCTGATCTTCCTAACCTTTACGCCTCTAAGCAGTATAATGTTTAATTATTTTAGGGACTTTTTTGGTTCATGTGGGCCTGCTTCAAATTAAGATCAATGTCAACAGCCTCGTTTTCAGTGCTGTCTTAGGAGAGCTGACAAGTGATTATATAAGACACAATCTTTGAAAGAGGGGCAAAGATACAATTCTGGAATATTAATCTCCCTTTAGTGGGTACAATCTAATTCTAGTACAGCTAATTTTAGTTTGTATTATTTACCTTTGGTGCTACTATTCCCACAGTCCCTGCCATTGGCTAAATCTAATGGAAGTTATAGTACAAGTACTATAGTATAATAACTAGAGGGAAACCACATTGGCCAACTCTGGAGTAGAATGTTCTGGTAGTCCTGGGAAGCAAAGCAAAGGTCCCCTTTTTCTCTTCTATATATGGAAAAGTTCAGTTGGGTTCAACCATACTTGTTTTTAATAATAAATTTAGATGCTTCCCATAAGTGTCAGAATTAAGTGTTCAAAGCTACAACATTAAGACTACCTTATCTGGACTGCAAACTCCAGATAACCATTAGATGGCAGTTTCTGCTGCCTCTAGTGATCATCTGGATTTTTGCATCCCCATAGATGCAACACTCCATATAACTATGTTATATAGTTACAGTAAGATGAGACAGCAATTCCATTTTGTATACAAATCTCAATTCTATATAAAGGTTTATGTGTACACCTAAAGAGGGCAAGAGGAAGAGTTATTTAAACAGAACCTCACAAAGTTTAACGTTTCCTCAGTAATAATGACCAATCATAATTACCTACTATCTAGACCACGGACAGGGTTCAAGCAGTTATATGCCAATTGTTTTGTGAATGTGTATTTCACCCAAATACAGCTGCTGTGACTTATGGAATTTTACTTCCAGCCTATAGTTAGGAGTAATTAGTTACATCTAAATTATCCTTGACACTTATGCAAACTACTTAAACTTAATTTCTTTTATCATTCTACTACATGCCAAGTATTTTCAGATCCAGGAAGGTTTGCTCCCTCCCAGATTATCCTTTTACCTTCCTGAATCTTACACACTATCCACTCTTGTCCTTCCTTTACCATCTCAGAGAACAATAGATTCTCCATTACGCAAATACACTCTTCACTCTCTTTTTTAAAAAAATACATAACAGTTCTAGTAATCTGAATTTATCTTTTTAACTGTTCCCACAAATCATCCTTGTCAGCTAAATTGGACTTTTACCAGAAAAAAAAGTGCTGTATTAGAATTAAGTATATTGCTCCGACTTGAAGATTGCTAGCCTGTAGACAGTGACATGCTGAAATCAATCAGGCTGTCTTTCTATCCATCCACCTACAAAAATAGACTCGACCAAGGATTACAGTACTGCAGAACTGTTTCCTCAATTCTCCCAAGACATCTCTTGTTCCAGAGCTGGATCATAATACACAATTGCAGATAAAGTTACGAACAAAGTACTAACCTGCTAAATTCTTCTGTGTGGTCGCTCCAGCTGTTTCTTCCCAGACTGTACAAGAGACCCAGCCGGAGGCACTTAAATATGACAAGCTCCTTACTCACTTCTCTTCCTGGACTGCTGAGGCATGCACATGGTCTGAGCAACTTCCACTGCCCCCTCCTTCAAGCTTTTAGCTTCCAGGCTTTTCTGAGAAATGAGGAAAGTGTGGGAGGGCAAGTCAAGCATCCCACAGAAGAATCTCTGCCAGCATCTTGTTCTCAAGAAACTCTCTGGACTTGTAGTTGCAACTGCCTGTTCCAAGAAAAGGAAAGCACGCTTGAAACAGAAAGGTGAGTGGGAGGGCAAGGAGATACTTCGGCAGGGGAGGGCATTTTTGCTTACACTGCTTGACTGGAAAGGGAAGGGAGAGCTGGTGTTTTCTGCCATCTTGACTAAATGGTTTCTTCCCCTCCCCTTTTCAGAATTTAGCAGCCAAGATAAAATGCTATGGCTGTTAGCATTCTTGCTTTTGCCAAATACATATGCTAACCATTGAATACACTCCTTGGGCCTTTGGATCTTGTTTAGACTGGTTGATAGCCAAATAGGGAAAAATGAGCACAGCGCTTAAGCACAGTGGTAGTAATTGTTTCTTATAGCAAATGGCATGTATGAATCTGCCCTCAGTTCCTAGCCACGCCAGTGATTATGCTCAATCCAAATAAGTTTTGCTTTGTTTTTTTAAGACTGTCTGGATTAACAGTCCCACCAAGCTTGCCATTACCATTTTGGAGAACTACTAAAGCTCTAGGCAGAGCCATGGGACTGACTTCTTCAGCTTTTCACCCTACAGGGCAGAATTTCTTTCCATGCTCCAGTGCAGTGTTTCTCAACCGTGGCAACTTTAAGATGACTGGACTTCAACTCCCAGAATTCCCCAGCCAGCTCCGGTTCTGGGAGCTGAAGTCCTCACATCTTAAAGTTGCCAAGGTTGAGAAACACTGCTCCAGTGTGGTACTGCAGGAAATTTAAATGGTTGCTCACTGTTGACAAGTAAGCCTATAGGCCTGGCTTTGTAAGAGGGGCCCACCAGAGAACATTTTGTTGAAGGTTCCCTCATATCTGGAATCAGTTCTCAAAGCAAGCCCACAATGTGCTCCTCAAATACAGGCCCACTTCACAAAATGATATCTTAAAAATATAGTCATGACAAACTGATACTGTTATGTAAATACATTCTTCAGAGGGATTGGCTTTGCCATCATACTAATCTAACTGTATGCAAACTGGAAATAAACAGACTTGTTAATGTGTAATGTGCCATAATTTGTTATATTCCTTGGCCAATGGTCTACATATTTCTTTACTGCCATAAATAACTAATTAAAAACAGAAAGCACCTTCAGATCTGGAAAGTTATGTGTATGTCAGTGACCTGGTTCATACCATGGTAACCTGTATTTTGCATAATCATAATTTGTTGAATGAGCCATCATTGTCTAGGTTCACATATCATGCTAACCCAATTCAATCAACCATGGCTTGGGTTTTTGGTTACCTTGTTATATGAAATTAACCTGTCTCTTATTCCCATCTGAACTTCTGAACAAGACTGGGATAACCTTTCTAAGAACAATGCTTTTTAACTAGATTTCCTCAATCTAGTCTAGTCTAGTCTACCATTAGTATGGTATCTAATGTTTATCAAAGAAGGAAAAGCAGCACATTCCCAGAATCAGGTTTAAAGGAAGCAGAGAAGCTACAGAATTCAATACTGGACAGAGATATCAACAATAAATCCTTTGGAGGCAGACAATACTTAGGCTAAAAAGAATATGGTTTTTAGGAATTCTGCCCTGCTTTGCTTAGTTAGATAAGATATGTCATAAGTTTTCTTTCCCTATTTCCTATCATTATGCATATCACTATTCTGATTGCGAAAGTCAGTATTAAGACAGAATTGCAAGTTAAATGTAAATGTAAATGAGTCATATTTTTACATAAACAATGCTGGTTAATTTGCTTTTGTCTATTTGCAATTATGACTTTGGCTTTCTACTTTTTGCCATTTACCTGCTTTCAGAATCAAGATAGCCTAACAGAGCCATTATCTGGTCTCTTGATGTGTTTGAAGATATAAAAAGTATCAGATGTAACCCGGTTTTGTAAGATTTCCAGTTTTTTTGCAGTCTTCCCAAGCCAGTTGGGTGCCTGAGGTAGAGTAGCTGAGTTAATTGGTTGTAGACAAAAATCCTATTAAGTGTTTTATAGTATAACATTTTACAGATCATTGTGTAATTCATCACATGCATGAAGTGTTATCTTGAGTTGTATTAATATGTAAACCGACAGTTGGTGGAGTAAAGAAGATAATATTTAATACTGACTATTCACAAAATACTCCTTGGGTCCTATCAGAGATACCATTAGTGAGGTCATAACACACTGGTTAGGTTTGCGGAGTGTTCTGAGTAGAGCCAACTAACTACTCACTGCGAAGTGTGAAGTCATCCAGGTCTGTCGTGTAGTGAACCATTGCTGGATATAGGTCTGTACTTCCTTCAGACTACAAAATGCATCTGAGTAATATCCCTCTTAGGATGGGTATTATGGTTCAGGAATACTTAGTTTAAATTATTCAGTTATGATTCTCTGACTAACAAATCTGAAAAGATACTAGGGCTGTGTTGTGCTTTGGATTCAGTCTCTAAAAAAGTGTTTCAAAGTGTGTGGCAAAATGAATGTCAGTGACTCCTTATGTGAGCCAAGGAAAAGACTCAGCTGCTTTAAGAAGACCTAGACAGGGGCTGCATTCTTACCCGAAAGCACCTTTTGGAAATCAAACCCAAAGCAGTGCATACAATTTTATCATATGTTTTCACTGCAGACAGTAGATTTTGTGGCATTTTCTGAGTGGAAGCTGTATATGTACTGATCAGTATATTTCAAACAAAAAATGCTACCATGCCAGCACAGCAGTGAGATTATTGGCAAATCGTATCATTTTACCACATAATGTAATCCACACAATACAATATATTACCCAGAACTTGGAGCAATACTGTATTTACCTGAAAGGAAAACTGTTTTTTATCAAATAGTTTGTTTTTTAAAAAAATATTATTGTCTTAGATTTGCTGAGAATATGATAAACTAGTCATTTTGGAAAACAAATATCTGTAAAATAATTGAAGTGTCTGACAAAAATGGGGTTCATGAACAAGATGGAGTATGTGCAGGTGTCTGATGAGTAATTCTCCAGCACTACATTTTTACAGAATCTGAACCTTTTGATGCCACAAAGGAAATATGAAGTTAGTAAAGTGGACTATAGTCTAGGAAAATTTATGCCAACTTGTTTATCTTGGAGATATAGCAAGATTCTAAGGCATACAACTAAGTATCTCTTAGGGCTGTTTTTTTCAATTTGTATTTTATTCCATTTATTTGCTCTCAGAAACTCCCTTTGATGCTGCTATGCTTAAAGATAGGGTATTAATTAATCCTAGCTCTAACCCCTTTTTATAGAGATAAAATGCCTAATAACATGAGGAAATGACTGAAAAAGTTTCACAGCTGACTGTCAAGCTATTTTAAAGCTGCTGGTTGTGAACTTGAGTATATTTACTGGGGAGTAAGCCATATTGAAATCACTTTGGCTTGCTTTTGAATAAATGTTTTCTGGTAACTGATAAAATATGCTAAAGATGGCTTGACTCTAATCACATATTTGAAGCTTCATCTCCCCATAGGTGTCCATGGTTGAAATGGTGGGAATGTCACACATGTTGTGATGTCATCATACAAATGACATGAACAATGTAATTTGTTACAAGTTATATAATTTGCATCATTTATGCAGTGATGTCATGATGCACATTACATCATCATGGCTTCTAATGGATGCCTATATGAACCTCAAAATCTTTCCCAGATAGCCATAATTGGATGTTATTGCCCATGTTTACCTACGCAGAGTGTAATTTTGTGTAAAGCTGTAATGTACTTTGTTTGATTTGGGTTTAATGTGTTCTGTGAATTCAGTTTTAATGATTAGAGGCTATGCTGAAGGCTTGTGTATTGTGAACATAACTAATTGTATTATAATGAGATGTGATTCAATTAACCATGGCTAAGCAAACCAGGGCATAGTGTGAAGTGTAAACTTACTCTGCAGTTCCTTTTTAGACTAGATAATGTTGACATTAGCATCTATCTGAGGGACTAATGACTACCAAAATTACTTGCTTTACTTTTAGTACAAGAAGATTTTTCTGACCTCTCCCAGAGAGGAAGCTGATCAAAAAGCTAAGCCTTGGTTCAAGTGGTAGAGTGCTTCCGCATAACAAGTTTGTTCTGTCTGGGAATAAAGGGGAAGAACAGGGGTTTTCCAGCATTCACTCTGATACTGCAGTTTCCTGCACAGATTTTCTCTTAAAAACAGTAGTATATTACTATACTTTCATATTATCATTTTTTCAACTTATGAAACAATCATAATTCTATTTACCTTTTTTAACATGTATGATTGTTAAAATCACTCTTCAAAGATAATTCCTGGTATTCTGAAAAAAATATAAATGAAGTTTAAGATTTGATTAATACTTCTAATGTATTGCATGTTGTCTTAGAATTGGAATTTGTAGCCTTCTCATTGCAAGTCTTTCATTTAGCAGCATTCATATGCTTGAATATGGCAGTTCTGTGCTATATTTTATCTACAGAGATCCTGCAGTGAGGTACTACTGCTCCTAAGGGATCTTCAACCTAATTGATTTTTGGAGGGGTAAAAGACCCTTATGAACAATCATCCTCCTTTCCAGATCTTCACAGGTTCTTCAGTGCTGTGTGTAGGTACTCAGGGTCCTCTTCAGAAATAATAGTTGAAAGAAGGCTTGATGTCACAGCAGGTAGCAGCACTTAGACAACCTTCACTAATATTGAGAAAACTAAGAAGAGCTGGACCTTGAAAAGACTTAATAAAACCAGAAAATCCCTGGGATGTAAACTAGACCAGGGAGTTGAAAAAAGTGTAGAAGAAAGTAATGACAAACCACATCTGTATTTTCTCTCACAAAAACATGGGAAAGACTATGTACTTGCTAGGAGGCAAGCTGGACTTGAGGGAGACTTTATCTGTCTTAAAGAGCTTGGTAAAAGTTAATTATTATGTCAGCTAAGAAGAACCTTAAATTGTAAAGATTCTGACTGGAAAGAGAATCCTAAACTTGAAACTATTAATCAAGTATTAGTATTTATATTAATAGATTTATCAGGTTTTTGTCAATTTCATAACAAGTCATAGTGGCTTACACAGTTAAAATGTCCATTGTATGTGTACAATAAACAATATAAACAAAACATCCACAATAATATAAACATTAAAATGTCCATGCTGGAAAAAGTAAAACATCTCAGTAATAATGACAACATCCTAACCCTACTGTCATAATAAATTAATATATTGTAATACAACAGCCCTATAATAGTACATAACCAACTTTCAGTAACAGTAAAATTATGATTAAATCCCAACGGCCTTGTGGAATAATTCAATCATCTGCTTTCCAGAAGGCCATCAAGGTGGGGGCTAATCTAATTTCTACAGAGAGACTGCTCTGTAATACTTACATAGTAGCATAAAAGCACTGATTCCATGCCTTCCTAAAATGTGAGATTACTAGGAGTTTTTCTGTAGGCACATAGTGAATGGGTTGCTTCTGGTTGGAGGAAGCAGTCCTCCATGTACCTTGATATGAAGCCTTACAGGTTTTTATAGGTGAAAAACAGCACTGAATTGTATTCAGAAGCTCATTGAATCAGTGCAGGACCTTGAGCACAGGATAAGATGCTCTTGGTGGTTAATATCTGCCAATAACTGGGCCATCACTGCACCAATTGTAACTTCCAGGTGGTCTTCAAAGGCAGCCCAGTATAAAACACATTGCAGTGGTCTACATTTGTGGTGAAGAGGTTGTAAAGTCCTCATGTACCAGATAAGACTGCAACTAGTGTACCACCACCAAAGATGAGTACCACCTTCCTTCCACCTGTCCATCCAGCAGTACCTGTGAGTCCAGGAGGACCCCCAAGTCATGGATTTGTTTTCTTATGAGAAGTAACATACATTCTGAATCAGAGAAAGAACAAGTGATGAGGTCATGGTGAACTTGTCCCCTCAGGCTATTTTCCTCTTTCAATTCTCTCCCAGCATCTTTTCCTTCCATAGGAGAGAATCATGCCACTTCTCCCCAATTTTTTTTCAGACTATTTTTCCATCTAGGTTGGTAAGGAGAAAAATAGTACCAAAATACTACTGTACTTCTTTCCTCCTCTCTAGACTGCAATTTCCAGCAGCTGCTTTTCATTATTGAGGGTAGGAGGAAGAAAGCAGTGGAAAATAGTTGAATTTTGTGGAAGGTGGCCTTTGGTTCCTAGACCAAGATCCTTATATTCCAGTTCCTAAGGAGGCCCCTCAGCAGAAAACAGCAAAGTAATACTTTTTAAGAAGAAAAGATCATACTCAACTATTAAAAAAATCATTATGTTGCAGGCAGAGGAACCCTCAAAAGACTGAATAACACATTACAGGTAATTGTAATTATAATAATTACAAACAATGTTCTGCAAATCATCATGTTATGGGAAAATGATAAAAGCAAAGCTTTACAAAAAGTGTCTTACATGGAGCGTGATAGTCTGGCATTTTGGTTTTTAATTCCCCCTCCTCTCCCCTAAAGAATGATAACAACACTATTGGACAGTACTATGTCACTGGATATATAGTCCTTTTATGAGAGCATTTTTAGTTCATTTTTTTTCCAAATGCAATCCAGCCTTTAAAACAGAAATGAAAATGAGATGATTGCAACATAAAAGAGCCTTTACAGCACAGGAAGAAGAAATGATTGATCTTGTTTACTATCAGCTTTATGAAGCTGGAATCTTTACAAGCAGAAGCAAGATGCAACGTGAAATTTGGCGGTTGTAATACTCTGTCAAGATGATCTGCTATTTAATATTGCTGCATATATTCTTTTCACTCCTACTGATTTTCTGAACAGAGACTTCTTTTCCTGTCCCTCTTTCCTACCCCCATCTCCATTCCTTCTTTGCTTAACATTCAGATGATGAAAAATTCTTAAGAACTGAAAAGATTGCTCATAATTTTGAGACATTTTGGACCATTTCATAAATGAATTGTCCAGTAGTGGAACCAGACTTACTATCAAAAGGGATACCTTCCCCCCAACCCCCCTTTTTCCTTTCTGGTCTGAGTGACTCACAGTCAAGCTCTATGCCTCAATCAAATTGGGCTGAATCCTAATTTCTGTACTCTGTGGGAAAGCTCAGGATTTCTGCTGGTTCTTTGCCTTGCTACGGCCTACCCCATCTCCATTTTCATTGGTGCCTGCATTTTCTTCCTACTTTCCAGCATTGCCAGTGTGCTAACTAACTGATTCTAACCAGGTTGGATTTCATTACATTCTAACGTGTTTTGATTTCTGTAATGGGCTTAATCTGTGATGCTGCTTTTGTAAACCGTTCAGACACTTGAACTGCTCCAAACTGCTGTCACCGGGGTTTTGGCTTTGGTCAGCTGTTTAGAATGCTGTGGTTAAGGTCATGTACATATTAAGTCATAATGCAGTTTGTTTAATTTGGGCTGTATTGTGTGAATCCAGCCTTTGTGACTTACTCCACAAACGATGACTTAGCACAGTGTATTGGCCCAGTCGCTGTTCTCAGCTTCTTGATTTGTATTAGTTATGGGCTCTTTCTCATAGCCACATTAACAGGCTTAAAGTGGCAGAAAAAATTATGGTGGAATAATTTGTAGTGCCCCAATAGCCAAGCCCAATTCTGCTCCAGTAACAAGGCTTGTGAACCATGCTGTCCTTACATCTTTAATGTGAGATAATTTAAGAGCAGCAGTTGGTAGATTCTCCTAGCTGTGTGTTTTCCTTGTTACAATGTCACTAGCTAGCAAGAACCACCACCAATGCTTTCCTTAATATGTGGTGAAGCTGGGTTGGGTGAGTATGGGCAGAGACCTTATCCAATTTTCAAGTTGCCTAAATGGCAGGAAAGTAGAAGATACCTGTTTATATGTGGCTAGTGCTGTTTTGGAAGAACATAATACCCATTTCCTAAAAGTAGCCTTGCTGACTGGTTGCTCACATGGCAGAGGGATGTGGGCTGAAGTGGGAGGAAGTTCATGTGGCTCATAGAGAGACCTCCCTTCCCTGCTCCCTGTTCCTCCTACCCCCAATGTGAGGAAACAATTGGTAAGTGCTACAAGGGAATGGCAGTACCAGTAGTGAGAGATCGCAGCCAGCAGCATCCAGAAATAGCTCATAGGATATGCAAAATGTTGTTAGAGTAGGCAAAATTGCACTGACCCCAGCCCAGCATAATAAAAATATTAAAAACAATAGCAATCCAAATTCATTGTCAGCAGAAGCAGCAGAAAACTTGTAACATACTTTTTGGGACAGAACCATCAGAGCCCAGCTGTCTTTCCCAGTTCTGTGCAGCACAAGAATAGTGACAGAGCATTAGCCTTTTTAAAATACAAGTCCAGTGCTCCTTCAAAAGACCACGTGTTTAAACAGTATTTTAAAAAAGAGATTATTTTATGTACTGTATACCTGAACACATAAGCCAAATAATGTCTGAATTATGTTTTGCAAAGCATGACTTGGGCATTACCTGGGCAGATACATAAGGCGAAATAAGGAAAGGGGATCAAAAGTTATTCACAGCACATTCATCTCTAAAAACCAAGCAAGAGACTTATGTGTGCACACGTACACATCCAAGGACTAGCATTCTTTCAAGACATTGCTAGGCCTGTTTTTTAAAGCAGGTGTACTGCTCTTGCAAAAGAGCAATAAATCCCTGTTTATAAGGAACCCACATAATATTCACCAAGTTTTTTCAGAGAGTTCTGATCAGGCATTATGCAGGAAGATGCCACTGTTAAGGCCACATGTCCAGACTCTCTTGCGGCTTAACCCAAAATGGCAATTGAGGGAAGTGCCCTGCAACTGGAGGAGATAAAGTATGCTCACATCAGCATCAAATGATCAGCGGAAGTTAGGCAGTTCCCAGCTCCTGACCACATAATCTTCAACATCATGAACTGATTGTTTAAACAGCAAGTCCTCATCCTTAGTTCTCAGACTTTTTGTAATGGTGGGTTCTCAGACAGATAAAGATTCAGGAGATGGTTATCACAATAGCCAGCTGCAAGCTCCTTCATTATCACTGAAAAGTCTCACCACTTCTCCAATTCACAGAAAGGAAATTAACAAGAAAGAAGTTTCCACCTTAATGTACTTTGAGATACACTGATTGTAGATGGGAAGCAGTACAGTTGCTGGAATTCTTGTACCCCATACTTTCCTTCTCAATCAATCTTGCTAAAGAGACTCAGTGTAACGGTATGTTTAGAACCATAAAGGCATCCACAGTTTAACAGGCTGGACATTCCTCCATCCATGATCAGTGAAGAGAACAGCTGCAAGTTCACACAAAGCCATGAGTAAGAGAGTGAGAAAATCTCCACCTTTGGAACCTGGGAGACAAATTAAATTCTAGAAAGAAACAAAAAAATCCTGTTGCTGAGACTTCTATTCTTTTTCAATAAAACTTGGCAAAGAAATTCTGGAAGAATCTTGTTTTCTGTGGTGGGATAGCCAAGAAATTAACACTCTGAGAATTCTGGTCAGAAAAGAATTACTTTTGATTTGAGAAAGATGCAAAGCCCCTGATATTCTTTTGCAAACTCTTTTTCATAGTTCCCACTTGATCTTTTATCATCCCATCCACCAATTCACAACTGCACACAGTCCACCTAGGGTAAGGCAAGGCTAGGGTAAGACAATTTCCCCTCCTTCATAACTGACCCAATTTATAACTACCTGGCCACCTGATGTCCTGACCACTTTTTGTGATTTTAATTCTTCCACCTTGCTTTACCTTGTACCTTCTGCCCTCTTTGTAGCTTTCTTCTCTTCTACACAGCTACCGTCCTTCTTTTCTTTTTCTCTTCCTCTTCTTCTTTCACCTTTCTCCACCTTAAAGTTCAGCTGATACAACTACTCTAACTCCACACTGTTATCTCTGCTACTCTTCTTCTCTTCCTTACTTGGTGAGGAAACTCCTTGGTGGTGGCTCCTGCAGATTATCTTTGGGCACAGGACTGGCAGACCCCAGGAACTCCAGAGGTCCCATTGCTGGGTCCATCCAGCTCCTTAAGCTGCAGCACCATTCCCTGCTCTCCTGATGGAACATGGTGGAAGCTGCCAGTTTTCTTGCCAATTACTCAGGCTCTAGACAATATATATTCCAGAGTTCTCCACTCTTTTATTTTTATGCTAATTTTATCATACTAATTCCTTTTCCAGGTTTAACTTGTTTCACTAACTTTCCCTTTCCTTCTCCTCAACATAGTTCAGTAGACAACACAACAATATGACTGGAGTAGATCCATTCACATTCAGTTGCCAGTTGCCATCGTCTAACTCATAGCCATTGCTCTGGCAGTGGCTTCTTGTTGAAGGTTACACATATCCTTATATTTGATTTTACTATACCTCCAGCAATTTATTTGGCAAACTGGGAATTGTATTTGATTAGTATTACTTCATTCATTCTTCAGTATTTTCATGAGGAAATCAGTCACATTTCTCTACTTCAGCTATTTCCTTTGTATGTCACTCAAGTCTCCAGCCACCACCATTTTGAAAGTTGTGCTACATACATGAGAATCTGAATAGATCCTCCTTGACTCATTATTAATATCTGTAATGTGCACACAGAAGCAGTCCATAGGAAATCAACATTCAGAAATACTCAAACTTTCTCCTTTCTTCCTGATTCTTATAGCATTTAATGAAGTCAGAGAAGAAGGTTCAGGAGTTTGCTAGTTTTTCTTTTTTATTATTATTATGTTGTCCTGTGCCTGACTGCCTAATTTGTATTTTTGTTTTTTCTCTTTCCCCCTTTGCAGAATTTCCCCCTTTGCAGAGGGGAGAGATTGCTTAAACAAGCTATCTCTTCCTGAACTGCTTTTCTTTGCAGTGCAGCATTTCTCTAACAAGTGCTAGCCGCAGGTTAATTAGCACCTTTGGCAGACTTGCACTACTATCTGAAACTGGCAAAGGCCCTACAGGTAGTCCTCACGTAACGACCACAATTGGGACCGTAATCTTGGTCGTTGAGCAAAGCGGTCAATAAGCAAGAATGCCCATGTGACTGCTTCGCTCAACAACTGCAATCCGGGTACTCCTGGTTGCAGTCTTAAGCAATCTTCCAGGTTGTTAAGCGGATGGAACAAAAGAGCTGTCTGCTGAAGGATTTCAGCTCCACATGGAGCTCCACATGGAGCTGAAATCCTCCGGACAGGCAGCCCTTTCACTCTCAAATGTTCCTAAAACCCGCCGAAGGGTTTGCCCTCCCCCCTGTGGACAGAGGAAATCCTTTCTGGGGCTGGAGGAATGGAGCTCAGATCATCAGGATTAGAGCTCCGTTCCTGCCCACTGCTCTGAGAGGGGAGGAGAAAGGAAATCTTCAGGATTGAGCTCTGTTCCTTCACACTGCTGAAACCTCAGCACTGAAATCTCTCAACGTTTCCCCTCCCCTCTCAGCGGTGGGCAGGAATGAAGTTCAAATCTTCAGGATTTGAGCTCTGTGCCTGCCCACCATTGAGAGATTTCAGCAGTGTGAAGGAACGGAGCTCAAATCCTGAAGATTTGAGATCCATTCCTTTGCACAGCCAAGGGGTTTCCCCTCCCCTCTGCAAATGGAGGAGAAATCCTTGGTGGGGCTTGCACACCGCCATGTCCCCTCCGCTTGCAACCTTCCCTGCTGGCTTTCAATGGGGAAGCCGGCAGAGAAAATTGCAAATGGTGGTTGCATGATCACAGGGCGTTTGGCAAGTGCCCGAAATGCGGCCATGTGACTGGGGGGGGCGCAGTGCGACGTTTTATGACAGCTGGAAGTACTTTATGGGCCATAAAGCACCCTTTCTGAACCATCGTTAAACAAATGGTTGTTAAGCACAGACTACCTGTATTCAGTTTCACCCTAAAGACTTTCTTGTGCTATTTGAAGTGGCTCCCGGCTCATAGCCACCAGCCCCCTAAGCCCCTTCCATGTGATGGAAGACATGAGCAGGGAGGATTCTGGAATGGAGCTTCAAGGTTGCCAGGAAGGGGAAGAGAGGTTCCAGGGAAAGCACCTCCTCAGCCCCCAGCCGGAGTGTGGGAAAGTCAAGAGAAGGAGACTGGCCCCTCCCTAAGGGCATCATTGCTGTTGTTGGGGATTAGAATTAGTCTGGCGAGATTCTGTCTATTAGGTGTAAGCTAATAAAGGAGCTGAACTGATTCTGGACTGCCTCACTGTTGTTCTTGGGCTGAACCTGACACACCAAGACATTCCTTTCAATGTGTATTCCCCATTGTGTGCTTGCTTACTCTCTTGTAATCTTTTTCTCTCCAATGAATGTAAATACAAACATTAATTTCCCCTAATTATCCCAGAACAAGAGATGAGAATTCCAAGGGGTGAGGGGTTATAAGATTTACCCCTTTTTCCCAGCTTCCTTGTGAGTTGAGTTCCAGAACAAGAACCCGCTGTTAGGGCTCACCGGCTGTTTTGGGATCGTATCCTTTAAGATGAGTGGACTTCATGCTGTCTGGGGAATGCTTCATGCTGGCTGGGGAATTCTGGGAGTTGAAGTCCACTCATCTTAAAGTGGCCAAGTTTGGACAACACTGCTGTAAGTATTCAGGGGTGATATCTTAATAAGCTTTTTTCAAGACTTATTAACATCCTGGTGCCTCCCTTTGTGCTCTCGTTCTTTGATATCGGTCCTGCAAATTTTAAATTAAGTGTCGACACGCAGATTAACAGAAACAGATGTCAAGCCTGCTTATGCATTACATTAAGGTTTTCCTATAAGAGATCCCACTGCTAATTTTCAGCACTAAGTGGAGACAATTTTGGGAGTCATAAAAGAATTTATGGACCTGAAGGGACCTGAAGGGCTATAGGCTGTCCACCCAAACTATAAAAAGAAGGCACAGAATAAGGCTTACATAGCTGTGGCACTTTCTCTCAAACATTTATCATACCCAAGAGCAGGTTTGGTGTAGTGGTTAGGCCACCAGGCTAGAAACCAGGAGTCTGAGAGTTCTAGTTCCACCTTAGGCACGAAGGTAGCTGGGTGACCTTGGGCCAGTCACTCTCTCTCAGCCCTAGGAAGAAGGCAATGGCAAACCACTTCTGAAATCTTGCCAAGAAAATTGCAAGGACTTGTCCAGGCGGTTGCCAGGAGTCAACACTTATGCGAAGGCACAAGAGAGAGAGAGAGAGAGACAGACAGACAGACTTCTTAGGTTTCAGCCACTCATCTTAAGAGTCATCTGAAGGATTTGTATTTATGAAGGTTTTTTAAGTATATTACTAGACTGTCAAATTGAGCTTGATTTTAAAATTACTTATCAGTGCAAGTTAGGTATGTTGCATTTTTTAAAATAAACATTTTATTGTAGATTGAGTTTAACATTTGAGAGCAACTAAAATGATTTACTAACAGAAGAATATTTATATAGTAGTTATCCATTACAATCAGTTAGAACTACTATTTTGGCAATACTAGAGGGGGTAAGTCTTACTGCTTTCCAGGCATTATCATCTGTGCATAGCGATACCACTCTCTAGTGGTTAAGCCAAGAAAAACAAAATATTACTTTTAAACAGAAGTAAAACTACAAGTGACTTTCTCATGTTAATATATTCTAGGCAAATTGACAAAATAAAATAGGCGTACATATACCCTGTGAGAATAGGAATATTTAAGAAATATGAGTGCAGATCATACATTAGATGAGCCAGTCCCATAACCAGAGCTTGAGTTTGGCTTGGAAATGAATAGACAGTTAACATAACTTATGACTAATGGGGGGTTGCAATGTTCTGCCACTGATCCTTGCTATGTGGGATGGGAGACTTAGCCAACCTACAATTCAGTGCTCCACAGTGCTGACCCCTTTCCCCCTCTCTCAACGTTGAGAGCATGCGCACGCACGTGCGTGTCTTCCTTATCCAGTGTGGATCCGAGGAGCTTGGCCGACAGCGAGCGCCCTTCTGCCAGCCTATCAGAAGCGCTGCGACCGGAAACCGTCAAGTCTCCAATTTCAACCTTTTCCCTCTCCCGCTCCACAGAAACGCTCCGCGAAAGCCAAGCGTGAACCACGTAGTTACGGCGAGAGTTCGAAGTTGGCTCGGAGCGGCGACCAATCCAAAGAGCGCTCGGCTTTCTGTGGGGTTCTGTTCCTCGAGGTCGGCGCGTGGACCCCAGCGCCCTTCCCTGAACTCGACCAATCCTGGTGCTGCCTCAAGAGCACCACGCCCCTCTGCCCCCTCCCGCCCGCGGTGTTGTGCAATGGAGAACCGAACGACCGGAAATTCTCATTTCTGTCAGTCCCGAAGCGGGCGCCGGTATTTGGAGCCATGACCCAGAACTGCAGGGGCGGCGACAGCGGCTGCCACACGCGGCTTAGCTCTCCTGCGAGTTCTCCCAGCCAGCGGGGCCGCGGGGCCGCGGATACCAGGTACGTGAGAGTGACCGCTCCCGTTACATATCCTATGACGAACCTGTGAGCGTAAGGGTCAGCTGCGTTTCAAAAATTTGATGGGATGATGTTGATGCCACGCTTGGGAAAGGGGATGTGCTTTTCGGCGTGTGCGTGTAGGGGAACGAGTTCCTCTAAGCTGGTCCTTGCGTGATATATAGGCTTCCCTATAAAGAAAACGTCGTGTAAGAAGTGCATTGCATTTAATATCTTTCGTGGTGTTACACGGCAGAGTACATTCTGATCTTTAAAGGATGTGGAGTTGCGGGGGTGAGGGAGAAGCTCTTGCTGGGCTTCCTCCATTTGGTATGGTGCTTGCAAGGAATGGCTGTTGACCTTGCTGTTTGCTTTTGCAGTTGGCCTTACCTGTGGAGAAGCCACTTCTGGGGGAATAAATGGGTACACTGAAAGTTGAATACTAGAAATAGCTGATAACCCAAAGTAGGCAGGGCTAGTGGTAACTGCTAGTATGTGGTTCCAGAGGTATGCACATACTACCAATCATGATATGGAAGGACAGCAGAGTGACTATAGAGGAGGAAGCCCATGTTCACTTCTAGGCAGAGTTCTAAAGTCTTTTGTACTGAATAGTTAAAAATAAGTTCCATTTCTCACTATGTAGCACAGAAAAAATAAAAGGACTCTGGAAGAAGATGCTACTCTCCCACCTGCAAGAGTAGGGTGTTTTCTTTCTGATTTTCTCTGAGACTGTATGAAATCTTTTCTAGGTCTCGGAGAAAAAGAATTCCTTTCACATTGTGTAGCTAATCTGAAAATTGCCAAATATTGGATGATATTCTGAAAGGCATGCTTAATATTTTGCAGTGCTCTAGAATTGACTCAGGTATAGACAGGAGTGTCTGGGAAAGTAGCACCTGGTAGACACTGAAATAAGAGTATAGAGAGATGCACAAAAATAGTTGACATGATCAATGAGGAGAGTCACCCTAGTTAGAGAGGTCTTTTTTTTTCTTTTCAGGTTCTGTCCAGAACAGACTAAATCCTACCACTGTGATTCTGAATTCTGTTATGATAAAAAGTATATTAATGGGAGGTAGAACCTCTGGTTGGATATAGCTATGCAGCTTTGGTTATAACTTTGCTGGTAGAATTTTGGCACTGTGGACATGGAAAGTCCTACAGTATTTCATTGGCACCACTCTATATTTGAGGGAGATGTAACAATAAGGAGAGGGCTGAAAGATATTTTGTTTCTTATTCTCAGAGAATTATTGTGTAGGTGAGCTAAGCCATAATATGGTTTATTCAGATTTGGCTTAATGCAACGTTTGAAACCAACCTTTGGATGTGAATACACAACAGCTGAGGGATCAACACATATGGAGAATGCCAGGAAATGTTAAAGCAACATCCAATATTTTTTTTTTAAAGGAATGTGATTTATTCCTCATATCTTAGTCTTGTACACTTAACCATTATACCATAGACTCTCACTGTGCTGCCAGGTGAAGTTTTGCCTTTCATTATTTTAAGCATAGTACACAAACTTTTTTGTGAGACTGTGTGTGTGTTGGTCCCTCAGTGGTCAAGTAGCCAGGAAACCAGCTAGTCTGGCGTAGTGTTATCCTTAATTGAACTATTACTGGCAATTAGATAGGTTATCTTTTTGTAATATTTTTGTAATTAGGGTAGCAGTTAAGCCATCTGGTGAGGTGGGCTGTAATTAAATAAAGTTTATGTCAATTTGTTAGTCTTCAAAATTTTTGCTACAATAGGTTAGCAACAAAACAATGAAGTATTGTGATAAGTTATTAAAATGTGATGTATCCCTGAAATCTTTATTCAGTTGTAAGAATGGACTCTCATATAATATGACTGTTTTATTGTACAACCGTTCAATGTGTGAGACATAGGAATTTTGCCCAATTTAATGTCCATTAGAAAAAGTACATGAAAAAGTGTTATTACCACACTTCGGTTCCTTCTAATTTCAATTTGTACAACTGCTATTCTTACAACTGGTATAAAGTCTTTTTATGTATAGGTTCTTTTTTTATATAGTCTGACTTTTTAACTAATTAATGCGGTTGTTTATTTTTTAAATTGTTTTCGGGTTTTACTCTAACTGTGAGCCACCCAGAGTCACCCTCTGAGGGAGATGGGCGGCATACAAAATTAATAAATAAATAATAAATATATCTAAGGATTTGATAGAAGCTCTGACTCAAGTTTTGTTTGTTGGCAATAGATTCATATTACCAACATAGCATTTTCAATATAGACTTTAGAACTAGAAATACGTGTGGTGTAAGTGGCATATCCAGTCCTAAAAACAGTCCAAAAGCAAAGAATCTTATAACTGCTGCTGCTGCTATGTGGTTTTTCAAATTCAGTTCAGAATCTGAGAGCAGTGTAAAAATACAATAAAACCAAATGTACACATAAATAATAATATCTTCCAAGGTGCTGGTGATTGAAAAGATATTAACATACGGGAGCATCTTCAAGGTGCTAGCCACCCCCACGGTTGGTTGCCCCTTTTCATACCCCATGCAAGTTGGCAGAGCCAAGTCTTGACTGATTTCCAGAAGGTCAAGAGAGTAGGGGCCTGCTTCACCTCTGGGGAAAGGGCAGGGCCACGGCAGAGAAGGGTCTCCTTCTGGGCCCTGCCAGTCGACATTCTTTCGTCAACGGGGTCTTCAGCATACCCTCTCTGCTTGACTGGGTGGGACAGGTCGATATAATGTGGGTGAGCCTTAATAGTTTGTGTATGTGTGACCCCTGGTGACTCCTTTGACCAAAACAACATAGTTTATCAAGTGGCCAGAGTTCAATTTTGTGTTATATCATAAGTAAAAAAAACAAAAACAAAACCCACATTATGGCTTAATGTAATGTGTGAACCCAGCCATCGTGTAACAATAACTATCTTACATATTCAGAATTAGAGGTATTTTACAATGCAAAGGTAAACACAAAGCATTTAGTCTTTCGGCAAATTTATGCTGATGCTTTTTCCAGTGCAGACTCTAATCACAATAATCCAAATGCTTTGTAACTTGCTATCTTTGCTCCACTGATTGAGGTTGTATTTTGTCATTCCCCCCCTTGTTCTGTCTTATGTCAATGGAGCTTTGCCTTTTTGTGCAAAGGGTTTGTTTCTATCTCTACCTGAAGGATTTATTCTAACATTATTAGTAAAGATATCATGGTATAATGGAATGCAAGTGATCAGTACAGTCTTTCCAATTGACACGCTAGTTCTGAATAATAAAGTGTGCATAAAAAGATAAACAACGAAGAGCCATAGCTCTGAATCACATTGTAGAAGCAGTGAATCAAGGATAAAAATGTGAAATATATGCAGCAGAAGACATATCTGAAGTCCATATGGATTGGGACAGCCTATAAATATTGTTAGATAAATTATACTCAGAACTATTTATTTACTTATGTGTTCTTATTTTTAAAAAGTTTAAACCAGTGTTTCCCAAACCAAGTGCCTTAGAAAAAACAACTTGCATACTGTAAGAAATAAAGAAGCAATTAAATAATTATGTCCCCATTGGTGGGATAGGTTGATGAAAATTCTCAGTCATCCAAGTGGAATTATCTGGAGGTTGAGTCATGGCAACTGGACTTCTTTTCTTGTGGTTTGATACGTTTCGCTGCTTGTCCAACATGATGGGCTTGTTGAAGGGACAATTGAGAGAGGAGTGAAGGAATCCATTTATGCCAAAGTGGAAAATCCTTCCCTAAATAGAGGTGGAGGCCTCAGACACAACTTGTCTCCCATTTTTCATGCTGCTCTTTCATCAGTCTCCAGGAAGATTAAGACCACTTCACAAGTTCACCAGGGAGGCAGCACTTCACGACCCACTTGGGAATGAGTGAGGGATTAGGAGCAAGACATCCACATCCCAAAGACTCTACTGATCTCATCTCCTGTTGTTCCTTCAACAAGCCCCTCATGTTAGTGAGAAAGGCAGCCACCCTGGAAGACATTGATGGGGTCCCCCCAACCAACTTTCTGGACTGAAGAGGCTGCTTGGATAAGCAGCAAAATGTATGAAACCACAAGAAAAGAAGTCCAGTTGCCATGACTCAACCTCCAGATTGGTGGGATAAGTTGCTTTCATTTATTGCTTTGACATTCCTTCCTCCAGAGCTCTGCTGGGGTAAAGAATTCTACATTAGGTGTGCTTGATCGTCCCTACTTTTAGAAGCAAAGCCAAATAATACACCTTCAGACAAATGAACCAAAGGTGAATAGTGAAGTATAGAAAGAGAAACATCAGTGTGGTAGGCTGTTCCGAGCAAAGATCTAATTTTTATTCTTGCACTCCAATTCTTACTCATAAACTGCTTTTCAGCTGTAAATATACCTGCAAAAATTGAAAGTTTGGATATAGCAGAGGACTACTAGAATTTGGGAGTCAGATTTAAGGATATAGTACAGTGAATGTTCCCATACCTAACTGGGGGTGATCATTCTCTGACATGGGTGGCAAGAGTCCATGTTACTTGAACAGAAGCTGTAATGTCAGTAGTCTGTTGTATAGATAACTTTACATCTCTGTCTCTTTAGTATTGTTTCCCCTCTACTTAACAGAATCAATCTGTTGATAGCAGTCTTATTTGTTAATGCTTGACATGCTGAAGATTGCTTCATTCTTATAATTCAACTTGAGTTGTGGAAGGTTGACCTCCTGGCAGTGAGTTGGCCTCCCCCAATTTATGAAGGCTGGCTGGACATTATGGGAAATGTGATTCCAGTACATCTAGAAAGATCTGGTTGGGAAAGGATACAATGTTATGTTTCAAAATGTCCTTTCCAAACATTGCTGAGATTTTATTATGTTTCTTTTTTTATTATAGAAACAAATGTATTACTGACTTTTTCAAACCAGCTCTCAAACAAGGTAAAAAATGTTTCTTTTAACTTAGATACAGCTTGATTTTTTATGAGTTGGGTAGCCTATACATTTGATTTGTACATAAATAAATGTGTTTTGAAATGTTTTATAAGGTTGTTTTGCAACGAAAATTCATATGCAGCTATGTACATTAAGCAAAATCAGAATTTAAAAATGTGCAATTTAATGCACAGCAAGAAATGGAAATGCATTATATGATATATTGTGCCACGCTTCTTGTCTATGCAATGGAAGAGGTAAAGTTCATAGCTAAAAGAGAACCTCAGAACTTAGGAATAAGGTAATGGTCTGTGCTTGTTGGTGAGTGTACAGGCAGTCTCCTACTTACGAACTTTTGGGTTGTGAACTTTCACCTTACAGACAAGATGGACCCGGAAGTCAAAACCGGAAGTTGGTCTGGAAGTTGGCAGAAGGTGGGAAAAGGTTAGTTTGTGTGATGGAATGGTTTGATGAAGGCCGCGCTCAGGGAGATAAGCATTTCCTTAGCCCCCAACAGGAGCGTGGGAAGGTTAAGAAGATGAGTCTGGCACCACCCTAAGGAATTCACACCAGTCTCATTGCCAGTCTCATCTTCTTAACCTTCCCACGCTCCTGTTGGGGGCTAAGGAAATGCTTATCTCCCCGAGCGCGGCCTTCATCAAACCATTCCATCACACTTTGTAGCGTGCCGCAAACTAACCCTTTTCTGCCTTCTCCCGCCTTCCACTTGCCCTGGAGGTTTGCATTGGAGTTGGAATTCCCAGAAAGGGTTAGTTTACGTGGTGCGCTCCATCACTGGGTGAGGCAGAGAGGGGGCGGTGGCAGAGGACGGGGAGAGGGTGGAGAGGTCTCCTGCCTTGCCTACCAACGGAGCACGCTTGGCCCCACCGGCTTGTCCCTTAGTCCAGGGAGCCACTGTTGCCTCTCCTGCCTTACCTGGTGACGCATTGGCAGCAAAATATAGGGCTCCTCTGCCCATACCACTGCCCTGTCTCCTGCTTCCTCCTCTTTTTTTTACTTTTTACTTGGTTGGACTTACGAACAAAACGGACTTAGGAACAGCCTCTTGGAACATAACCTGTTCGTAAGTAGGGGACTGTCTATACTTATTCATAGGGATTTTATGTGCTGCAGTCTTCAGCTGCTTATCTCTCATACAAATGGGCTGGAAATGAAGCCTGTTTAAGAAATCTCTTTCCAAATTTAACCCCTTTCCTTCACTTTGGGTGCAGTGATGGTGAGGTATTTGGTCCAGATTATGGCTAATACAGTCTCTGATTGGTGGATTCCTCTGCTTCTTTTCTCCTCCCACCAATGTCAGGAAAACAAGCACCAGTTGCATTCTCTTTTGTGCCTATATCTTTTGAGGACTGGTGGAAAAAAATGACAGTTCTTTTTTCTTCTTTAACTGGCTCCAGTGGCAATTGGGATGGAATTATGCTTGCTATTTCTCAGTGGCTTGGAGGAACTAAAAAAAAAAACCTTGCTAACAGTAATGCACTGGAACAGCTGTCTCAAGCTTGGAACATTTACTAAACTACTACATGTTTATCCTTTAATCCACATTTCCTACTATTATCTACAACTTCCATTGTCCCTGGTCATTGACCATACTAGTTGAAACTGATAGGGTGTTGTCATCCAAAACATCCAGAGGAAAATATATTGCCTGTCCTTCATGTACACTGATGGCAATGTGTCCCTTATTTTTTTCCCATTGTTTCAACTGAGATGCTTGGGTTCTCTTGTCTGCAAAGTACTTAATTGGTGCTACTGAGCACCATAGCTGATAACGTTTCTCATAGCTGCTATGAAATATAATTTAATTGTATGACTTGGACCATAGGTAAGTAACATTTTTTGACCCTAAGAACCCATTGCTGGGATCTTGCATGCTTTTGAAAATCTTGGAACGATTGAATCTCATCTAAAGAGATTCCAAACAATGTTTTGGAAGGGATATTCCTCTCAGAAATCTAGCACGTGGTGTAGCATTAAGCCCTTGACTTGAAATCCAAATGATCTCACTTAAAAACATATATTGAAGTAGATGTACAAAAACATTCTGTAATTTATCAACAGCCTTAGATTTGCCACTGGGATATGACATGCTCCATGAGATTCTAGAAATTGTGTATGATTAATTTGTTGTTCATTTCTTTTACATGTATTAATGAAGACAGAACTGTGTTGTGTTCTCCAGAAAAAGGAAATGGACAAGCTGGACATACAGTTTCATGTGTTGACCGTCTTAAAAAAAGCATATCTTCTCCAAAGCAAAACAGAAGGAAGAAATTGCCTTGCTCACCATCAAGCAGAAGTCCAATAATTGATGCTTTTTTCCGAAATGTTAAATCAGAGAAAAAGAACAGTCCAGAAAATGGTGTTTATAAGATACTGAAGGCTAAGCATCCAGAAGTTGTGGTTCGGAAACTGTTCATATCTAATGAACATGACAGTTCTTTCCTATCAAAAGATCATACTTACCCCAAAACCTTGGAAAGAAATGAGAACTGTCCTGTTCAGACAAGAACACCTTTAATAGAGAATAGTAGAGAACATAAAACAGAACATGTGGACCTAGACACAACTGGTTCAAGCTTGAATAAATGGCCTTCCACATCAGAAAATAACAATTTGAACAAGCAGAGCCAGGTAACTCAGTGTCAAAAAACAGTCTGTTCCAGGATGCCACAACTCAGTTTGGTTAGTTCTTCATCTCTGAAATCATTAGAAACTGTTTGCAGAAAAAGACAAGTGAAGGAGAAAAAACTGCAGACTTTTATTTCTGAAAATAAATCTTTAGAAATTAGTTTTCCTATTATAACTACATAGTATATTAATAGTTTATATCCTACCTTCCAGGATACAAATCCAATGAAAGTGGCTTATAAACAACACCAACAATAATCAAAATAATAAAAACAAGAATAACAATTCTGGGATGTTTCTGATTGGTCATGTAGTAGAATCTGCTCTGGAGATGGGAGAGAAAACCAAAGATTACAGCTAAACCACACTGAGATAATGTTTAACTTCTTTCTTTAGTCATTTGTGGTTGTTGTTCAGTCGTTAAGTCGTGTCCGACTCTTTGTGACCCCATGAACCATATCGCGCCAGGCCTTCCTGTCCTTCACTGCCTCCCTGAGTTTGCTCAGTCTCATGCTCATTGCTTCAGTGATGCTATCTAACCATCTCATCCTCTGCTGTCCTCTTCTCCTTTTGCTTTCAATCTTTCCCAGCATCAGGGTCTTTTCCAAAGAGTCCTCTCTTCGCATTAGGTGACCAAAGTATCTGAGCTTGAGCTTCATTGTCAATCCTTCCAATGAGCAATCAGGGTTGATTTCCTTTAAGATTGACTGGTTTGACCTCCTAGCAGTCCAGGGGACTCTTAAGAGTCTTCTCCAGCACCACAGTTCAAAGGCATCAATTCTTCAGCGCTCAGCCTTCTTTATGGTCCAGCTCTCACAGCCATACATTGCTACTGGGAAAACCATAGCTTTGATTATGCGGATCTTTGTCAGCAAGATGATATCTCTGCTTTTTAATATGCTGTCTAGGTTTGCCATAGCTTTCCTCCCAAGGAGCAAGTGTCTTTTAATTTCATGGCTGCAGTCTCCGTCTGCGGTGATCTTGGAGCCCAAATAAATGAGGTCTGTTACTGCTTCCATTTCTACCGCTTCTATTTGCCAGGAACTGATGGGTCCAGATGCCATGATCTTAGTTTTTTTAATGTTGAGTTTCAAGCCAGCTTTTGCGCTCTCCTCTTTCACCCTCATCAAGAGGCTCTTTAGTTCTTCTTCACTTTCTGCCATTAGGGTGGTATCATCTGCATATCTGAGGTTGTTGATGTTTCTCCCTGCAGTCTTAATTCCAGCTTGTGATTCTTCCAGCCTGGCATTTCTTATGATGTACTCTGCATATAAGTTAAATAAGCAGGATGACAGTATACAGCCTTGTTGTACTCCTTTCCCTATTTTGAACCAATCGGTTGTTCCGTGACCAGTTCTAACTGTTGCTTCTTGGCCCACATACAGATTTCTCAGGAGACAGGTAAGGTGGTCTGGTACCCCCATCTCTTTAAGAATTTGCCAGAGTTTGTTGTGATCCACACAATTGAAGGCTTTTGCATAGTCAGTGAAGCAGAAGTAGATGTTTTTCTGGAACTCTCGTGCTTTCTCCATGATCCAGTGAGTGTTGGCAATTTGATCTCTAGTTCCTCTGCCTCTTCGAAACCCAGCTTGTACCTCTGGTAGTTCTCGGTTCATAAACTGCTGAAGCCTAGCTTGTAGGACTTTGAGCATAACCTTGCTAGCATGTGAAATGAGTGCAATTGTGCGATAGTTTGAGCATTCTTTGGCATTGCCCTTCTTTGGAATTGGAACATAAACTGACCTTTTCCAATTCCGTGGCCACTGTTGCGTTTTCCAAACTTGCTGGCATATTGAGTGCAGCACTTTAACAGCATCATCTTTTAGTATTTTAAATAACCCAGCTGGAATACTGTCATCTCCACTAGCTTTGTTGTTAGTAATGCTTCCTAAGGCCCACTTGACTTCACTCTCTAGGATGTCTGGCTCAAGGTCAGTGACCACACCAGTATGGACATCAGGGACATTAAGATCTTGTATAGTTCTTCTGTGTATTCTTGCCACCTCTTCTTAATCTCTTCTGCTTAATCTTCTTATTTCTCCTTGCTATTCTCTGGAAATCTGCATTCAGTTGCTTATATCTTTCCCTTTCACCCTTGCTTTTCGCATTCCTTTCCACAGCTATTTGTAAAGCCTCATCAGACAGCCATTTTGCTTTCTTGCATTTCTTTTTCTTTGGGATGGTTTTAGTTGCTGCCTCCTGTACAATGTTACAGACCTCCGTCCATAATTTTTCAGGCACTCTATCTACCAAATCTAATCCCCTAAACCTATTCATCACCTTCACTGTGTACTCACAAGGAATATGATCTAAGTCATACCTGAGTGGTCTAGTGATTTTCCCTACGTTCTTCAATTTAAGCCTAAATTTTGCAGTAAGAAGCTCATGATCTGAGCCACAGTCAGCTCCTGGTCTTGTTTTTGCTGTCTGTATAGAGCTTCTCCATCTTTGGCTGCAAAGTATGTAATCAATCTGGTTTCGGTATTGACCATCTAGTGATGTCCATGTGTAGAGTCGTCTCTTGTGTTGTTGGAAAAGAGTGTTTGCTATGACCAGCTTGTTCTCTTCACAGAACTCTATTAGCCTTTGCCCTGCTTCATTTTGTACTCCAAGGCCAAACTTGCCTGTTATTCCGATTACTCCTTGACTTCCTACTTTAGCATTCCAATCCCCTATGATGAAAAGGACATCTTTTTTTGGTGCTAGTTCTAGAAGGTGTTGTAGGTCTTCATAGAAGCGGTCAACTTCAGCTTCTTCGCCATCAGTGGTTGGGGCATAGACTTGGATTACTGTGATGTTGAATGGTTTGCCTTGGATTCACACTGAGATCATTCTGTCGTTTTTGAGGTTGTACCCCATTACTGCCTTTCCCACTCTCTTATTGACTATGAGTGCAACTCCATTTCTTCTAAGGGTTTCTTGGCCACAGTAGTAGATATAAAGGTCACCTGAATTAAATTCACCCATTCCCGTCCATTTCAGTTCGCTGATTCCCAAGATGTCGACGTTCAATCTTGTCATCTTATGTTTGACCACATCCAGCTTGCCTTGGTTCATAGATCTTACATTCCAGGTACCTATACAATGTTGTTCTTTACAGCATCGGACCTTCTTTTCGCTTCCAGATACATCCACAGCTGAACGTCCTTTCGGCTTTGGCCCAGCCGCATCACTCTTTCTGGAGCTACTTGGAAATGCCCTCCGCTTTTCCCCAGTAGCATGTTGGACACCTTCCGACCTGAGGGGCTCATCTTCCGGCGTCATATCTTGTACCCTATTGACATTGTCCATGGGGTTTTCTTGGCAAGGATACTGGAGTGGGTTGCCATTTCCTTCTCCAGTGGACCACATTTTGTCAGAACTCTCTGTCATGACCTGTCCGTCTTGGGTGGCCCTACACAGTATAGCTCATGGCTTCACTGAGTTACGCAAGCCCCTTCGCCACGACAAGGCAGTGATCCATGAAGGGGCTTTAGTCATTGCATATTTTTTAATATGTTACTGTTTGAAGGCACGTTAAAATATTTTGGAGTGCTTTCAGTTATGTGATTTTAAAATCTGGAAAGTAATGACCATAAAGTGTTGCTGCTGTTGCAGTAATCCAGTTAGGACCAATTTGTATGTTTTCAAAGCTGCTTTACTTCCAAAAGTGACCTGGGGCCCAGAAAAATATATTTATGACTGCTTGCCTTTTTTCAGACTAAAAAGCTCTAAATATTATTTTTATTAAAAGACTTTTTACAATAATAAAAGACAAACATACAGTATAAATTTATAGAAAAGAAAGAGAGTAAAGAAAGATATAAAACAAGTAAGTGAAAAAAGAAAGTAAATGGAGAGAAAAAAAAGAAAAAATATATAAAGAAGCGGCTTCCAATCTTTACAACAGTTACAAATTAATTTATCATCTCTCTTCCCTCTTTAAAATTACATCATAATTCTCTTTTTCCTATATTCTGCCCTTTCTAATCATCAAATCCATAAGTCACCAATTCATTTTTTTTCTGTTTTCAGTAAAAAGTCCATGAAGGGTTTCCAACAACTAATAAATGTACTTCTTGTCTTCTCTAATCAAACAAGTCAATTTTGCCATTTCTGCAAATTCTGTCTTTACCAGCTATTCCTCCATTGTGGGTATTTCAGAATCTTCCCATCTTTCTGCATAAAATAATCTTGCTGCAGTTACCATATACAAAAAAGAATCTTCCATGAGTCTAGTTGACTATCCATAAGTCCCAGAAATAAATCTGGTTTCAGCTGAATATGAATGTTTGCATCACTATGTGTATTTGTACCCAAAATTTTCTAGCTTTTTTACAAATCCACCATGCATGGTAAAATGACCCTTTGTGTTTTCCACATTTCCAGCATTGATTAGAAGTACCTTTAAACATCCTAGGCAATTTATCTGGCATCATATACCAATGGTACATCATTTTATAGAAATTCTTTCTTAAATTACAGCATAATGTACATTTCTATCATTTCAACCACATCCTCTCCCATTGAGCCATCTGTATGTTATAACCAAAATTCTTGACCCACTTTATCATGTACTCTTTAACTTGTTTGTCTTCCATTTCAAATTTCAACAAAAGCTTAAACATTTTAGCTATTGCATGTTCATCATTTGTACATAGTGCAATTTCAAATTCTATTTTATGTAATTTAATCCCAGTTGTCTTTTTATCTACACTGAACCTTTCTCTCAATTATGCATACTGTATGAAAACCATTGAAAACTAAATCCTTCTGCAGTCAATTGATCTCTTGATTTCATTTTAAGTTCTCCATGTTCCTGTATTAATAAGACTTGATATGTTAACCATTTCCCTTTACCCACTGTTTCTTTTCTATAAAACGCTTCCTGGGCTGAAACTAACAGAAGCATTTTTGGACAGAAATTGGGTTTATATTTATTCCATAGTCTCAGTATAGCATTCCTAACATAATTATTTTTAAAATCTACATTAACATTTAACTTGATCATACCATAAAAAACCATGCCGCCCAAAACTCAGGTTGTGTGCTTCTAATTCTAACATCCTTTTATTTCTCAAAAGCAGCTACTCTTTCATCCAAACTAAACAGCAGGCTGCAAAATACAATTTAAAATCAGGTAATCCCAATCCTCCTCTTTTCCTTTGCATCTTTGAGAATTTTAAATTTAACTCTTTGTTTTTTCCCTTGCCATATAAACCTGGATATATCTTTCTGCCATTGCTTAAATGGTGCATCATTTGTCAAAACAGGTATTGTTTGAAAAAGAAACATCGTTCTAGATAATGCATTCATTTTTATCACAGAGAATCTCTCCAACAATGATAACTGTTATTTTTCCCATCTTAACATATCCTTTAAGTTAATTTCAGCGCCCACATATCTGCCATGATCATCAACTAATATCAATTCTGGCTGTAGTTGTGGGTTTATATACAAAACAACTAAATTTCTCTTACCTGACCCTGCCGAAATAAATTCTTTACCAAATTTTTATGAATGAAATATTTTTATCCTTTTTTCTAATATGTGTTTCTTGTAGACAAATTACATCTTTTTTCAGTTTTTTCAAATAATGAAATAATTTTCTTCTTTTTTGAGGGGCGCTTTCTCCATTTATATTCCATGTTAGGCATTTAAAATCCATATTTATGCTAAGAATTTGGAAAAGTCAGTGCCTGTAGTGCCTAACGTTAGTGGTCTCTTCCTCAGTCTCTTGTTGTACCTGTTTCATAGTTCATTCCACCACATTTACTTGCCTTTTCTCCATTTCTTCTTCAGATTTTTCAAAAAAATATCTTGCCTTTTGGACTGATTTAAGTTGAAACCTCTGATGTTTAAAAGTAAAAATCACACCTTCCAACAGAATAGTATCTTTGTCTGTTTGAGCTTGTATCCATTTGTAACTTTCTTAGATCAAAATCTTATTTAGCTTTTTGCTGTTTATTTCAAATTCTTGTACATTCTTAAGCTTGTAATTTATTTATTTATTTATTTATTATTTATCTAATAGACTTGTCCCTGCCCATCTCCCCACAATGGGGGACTCTGGGTGGCTTACATCAAATTAAAATCATAAATACATGATTAAAAGTTATAAAAAACCACACAGAGATAAAAAGGCTAAAAATCCAAGAGGCCGATAGAGGCCATACCAGGCCGCTAAGGGGCTAGCCAACCCCATTTCTGACATCCTCCCTCCCCACCCCAGGCCAGATGGCAGAGCCAAGTCTTCAAATCCCTCCAAAAGGCCTGGAGTGAGGGGGCCTGTCTCACCTCTGGGGGCAAGATGTTCCAAAGGGTGGGGGCTACAGCAGAGAAGGCCTGCCTTCTGGACCCCGCTAATCGAAGTTCTTTTACCGCAGGGGTCCGGAGCATGCCCTCTCTGTGAGATCGGATGGATGGGTTGAAATAATTAATTTTTCTTTTGTTCAAAGTTGAAAGTAAACTCATCCAGTGACTTTTCATACTTGTCGTTCTGTCAGGCCCAGCCCAGGAACAACGATGAGACAGTTCAGTCCAGTATAGTTCCTTTATTAGTTTACACCCTCAAGACAGAATCTCGCCAGACTAAATCTATGCCCTGTGAGACTCTGGGGGGGCTAGCCTAAGCCTCTTCTTCTTCTCACGGTCTTGTTGCTTTTGCCTTGTCCCCTCTCCTGGAATGCACTCCCTCCCTCCTGATAGCCTTGATCTTCCAGTCTCCTCCTCGCACATGCCTTCCATTACACGTTCCTAAGATCTCTAATAGCTTTAAGATGGTTAATAGGCAATTTCTGAAAATAATTAGAAAGTGAGGCTTGCAAACTTAGTGTCTTTTAAAAGGCTCCACCACAGTTGCAAAGAAGATGGCTAATCCCTTTTTCTCCCAGTGCTCAAACCTGCGGAAGACTGCTGTCCTACGGTCGTCTCTCAAGGAACAGCCATTCAGAGTATATGTGGGTGATCTATCCTCTCCTCATGTGGAGAGGTTCCGAAGAACCAGTCTACTCACTGGTTCTTTGCTCTTTGCCATGGTCATCAGCTCCACTTTCGCGGAGACATCTTCAGTTTACCATGCCTCCCCTGGAAGTCATACAGATTCCTCAAGATTTTTTTTTTTTTTATCTCTTCTTTCATCTCTTCTTTCATGTTTACAAATCTTTCTTCCATTCTCCCTTCAGATACAACCAAGTCTCTTTTAACATTCAATTACATTCTTCCCCAGCTCTTCAGACTTCTTTTGTAATATCTCTGGGGTAATCCTATGATGGAATGTATCTTCCTTCTGTGGCTCCTTGTGCTCAAACTCTTGAGTTGACCACAAGGATCCTGTGGTCTTGCAAGGAGCAGCCTTCTGGAGCACAAGTGATGTTCTCTTGGCCTCTCTTTGTCTGGAGAGGCTCTGCTGACCGGGGCTTAATGCCCAGCCGCTGATCTTCATCACAGTGTCATCACCGCTCTTTTGTAGAGTCTTAGTGTGCCATTTCCTCACCCTGAAGTAAAAAAAAGCTCTAAATGTCCATTAGGTTTTTAATTATGCTAAACTATAATGTAGTGTTACTGTGTTGTGTGAAATCAACAATTGTGGCTATCTTTAGCACAAATTCTGAATTTGACCAATGTAACGATTTTTCTCATAAGGGAATTGCTTCACCTTGATTGGTTTGTTATAAACTAAAGCTCCTTTCTACCTTTGAATCTGAAGTGTTTGACAGTTCTAAATCTATTATTTCTTCTAAGATGCTGTGACTCTACAAGTGATATTTTAACTGCCTCAGCTAAACAGTAATGGTGCTTTTTAAATCCTGAAATATCTGCTGTACTAAAAAGATCTGTGTTCTGTAAAATCTTATCAAATCTTTTTCTGTATATTCTTTTTTAAGGACACCAGAGATTTCTTAAGGAAAAATTCAAGCTCAGCTTCATTGGACTCTTCTTCAGGTACAAACTGAAAAGTAAATGATATAACGTAAATTGAAAAAAATATAATTTAGCACAGTATTCCTTGGCTGCTATTATTTATTTATTTAAATGATTTATATGGCCACCCATCTAACAACAGTAACTCTGGGCAGCATATAAGGATTATCCACATATAACCCAGGAAGCCTGAGGTTAAAGCAAAAAACAAAAAAACAAAAAAAAACCCTCAACCCCAATCAGAAAAACCACATCAAGAGGAGAGCTCACCTAACCACTTGGTCCAAATCCCTGGGGAAACAGCCAGTTTTTCAAAGCCTTGAGAAAGGTTACACGGTCAAGGCAATCCAGTTTTCCGAGGGATGCTATTCCGCAGGGCAGGTGCTGCCACATAGAAGCATAACTCCTGGATCCAACAGCATGGCACTCTTTGCCGGAAAGGACCTGGAGGATGCCCTTGATGCTAGATCTGGTGGGCCAAGCAGAAATAATGAGATAAAGGTGGTCCCACAACTAGGGCTTTATAGGTGATAACAGGCACCTTGAATTGCATTCAGAGGCCTACTGGGACCTAGTGCAGTTCATGAAACAGCAGTGTTATATGAATGTAACAAATGCCAAAACCTGCCTATGCTGCTGCATTGTGGACCAGCTGCAGCTTCTGAATGCTCTTCAAGGACAGCCCCGTATACAATGTGTTTTCAGTAATCCAAATGGGAGATGACTAAGCCATGAGTCACCATGAGTAAGGCATTCTGGTCCAGGAGTGGATGCAGTTGGTGTACAAGATAAACCCTTGCAAAGGCCCCCCTAGCCACGGCTGCCACCTGTTCTTTGAGCAGGAGCTGCGAGACCAGAAAACCTCTAAATTGCATACCAGATCTGACTGCGAAAGTGCATTGTCAGGCAGAGTTAAAGATGGGAAATCTCTGGAATCAGTGCGGGGCCTTATAGCCCACTGCCATTCAGTCTTGCTGGAATTGAGCTAAAGCCTGTTCTCCCCCATCTAGAATCCCACAGTCCCCAGGCACTGGAAAAGGATCTCGGCGGGTATCATCAGCATACTGATCTCACGCAGCAGCTTCATGTAGATGTTAAATAAGAGCAGGGAGAGGGTGGAGCCCTGAGGCACCCCACAAAGCAGCCCCTCCCAAGCACTGACTGGAACCGGCCCTGGAGAAAGGAGAATCAGTGTAATATGGTACCTCCCACTGCCAATCCCCTGAGCCAGCCAAGAAGGATTCCATGATTGATGGAAGGCCACTGAGATCTGTATTAGTTTACAAAATAATTCTGTATATATTTACTTGGAAGTAAATTCCATAATAGTTCATTAATGAAATAGAAATGCACTCTGTAGCAAGAGCTTCAGTATCATACATACCCTTAGCTCCAAAATTCAATGTTATTTACATAACTTTTAAGGTATTGTTCACTGCCCCATGAACTCTAGCTGACTAAAACTGCTAAAAATAATTTAAAAGGCTGATACATATTTTTCAGATTAAAAATATATATTTAAAATTATGTTCTTTTTTTTTTTTGCTCATTAAAAGAACAAGAACTTACATACTTCTGATCTTGAATGATATTGTTCTACAATTCTTTATCTCTCACATTTTTTCCATAATCTTCAACTGTGAACTTTATTCTATCACTATCTTTGGAGTTTTTTGACATGCTACTCATAATTATAAATTTCATAATAATAGTATTTAACTACTTTTAGTAATTAAATACCCAGTTCATAATTTTGCAACATATTTAATTTCCTGAGGTTTGCTGCTTCAAAGCAATAAAAGTTTTGCTTGTAAGTGTGTGTGTGCGCACGCATGGGGAGAGAATGATCACTTTCGTTATTATTTTGAGTATTTGGGCAATTAATTATGATAGGACTATGCAGTGTGATCACTCACTTTATTTTCATTTTACAGATGAGTCCTCTTCAGTACAAGCTTCAAAAACTGTGTTTCCTTCAGGATCAAGCTCTGATAAAACCATTGTCACAAAAAGCCAGCTCAGTCTTTCAGCATATTCTAACTCTACAACTTTATTAGGAATAGCCAATCATAAATATCCTAGGAAACGGAAAAGGATTTCCTCAAAAACAGATACAAAAAATTTAGAAAATGTTCAGACATTGAATAAACACAATATTAGTAACTTGCAAGTCCTCCATAATGCTGATTACTCAAAAGACAGAATATCTCCTGACGAGAATTTCCTGCCACCTGATATATATCTGTCTGGGAGTGACTTGCCCATTTCAGTAGAAAAATGTGAAGCTGAAGAAAATGAAAATAAAACATATGGATACATTATAAATAAAAATGACCAAATCCAAATTTCAGATACTACAGAAAGGCAATTGCATACATTTACTCCTCATATTTATTTAGAAACAGGAAGAATGAATGCTTCTGCAGTTCCTTCAGAAAAATTTGCTGAGCAGCTTGGATCTTCCTTGAGTGATTGTGACAACGTAGACAGTGATGAAGAGGCACTCATCCCTCTTGAAGAAATACTGTCCCAGGGTATCAGGACAGCTGCAAAAAGCTCAGAAGAAGCTATGGATCAGAATGAAATAGAAAGCACAATTTCTGCAACACATAATGCTTCTGTAAGTGACTGTCTTTGGTTAGAAAGTCCTATCAGGTGTGACTATAGGCACCAATATCCTCATGAAAACCAACTTTTTTACCTGTAAAGTTCCCAGCCCTACAGTACAGTATTTTTAAATGTTTAAAATATTGGTATAATTTTACATGAAGTTTAAAAGAAAATTGATGTGATATGCTGTAAAGCACCAGCCCCTAAAACCATCTGTTTATTTAAGTGTGTTTATGCCATTAACAAGTCTCGAGGCAGTTTACAAGAAATATTTCAAAATGTCATATATACCTTCTAATCCCAAAAGGTTGGAGACCCACGAGTTCAATTTCATTTTTCTTTGGCCCATAAACTACTTGCTTAAGAGAAAGTCTTGTGCCTCTTGAGTTCACTCATTGTTCTTTCTTGCTACCTTTCCTTGAAAACATTTATTATAGAATGTTGAAGTCAGGAAATAAGGAATTTGCCAAATATGTAAACTAAGAAATTTGCCAAATATAGTGAAAAATGTGGAGGGCACAAGTAGGAGATAAATGAAGAGTGAGCAAGTGCATTGCTTGTTCTCAAGTTGATAAATAATGGATCATGATTTTTACATTGAAATTGAACCATTGTATCAAAACCACTTGTATTAGCTGTGGCAGTAACCATGAAAACCTACTCAAGTGTTTATTAGTATGCAATATTAATATTCATGAGAAACCAGAATTTGACATTGGTATAGTAATATGTCTGAATAGGTTCAGTCTATGTGGATGTGTATTGGACATCAAATATTTTCAAGTGTAGCACAATATACTATAATTTATGATTATCAGAAAGTCTGAAAGAGTTGTGTTCTCAGATATGAGAAACAATTGCTGACATTTTGATAGTTACCTCTCTTTTTATGTTTCACTTGCTAGGACTTGCTGGGATATAAAATTTATTTTATATAAAGTCTATTTTATATATCAGAGGTATTATTCAGTTGCTGCTTACTCCCTGTTGCTGTTCTAGATGATAAAAGGTATTCTGCCAGTCACTCTTGTGTAATTGCACTTAAGATATATGTTCTATCTAAAAGTAGTGTTGGTGAAGTTATCTTAATACTACTATGACTCTCTAGATTTCTCATAAAGTTATACATTTAAGTTATGAACATTTTTTAAATTATGTGAATTTTTTTCATGAGGTTGTGATGAGGGATCAATGCTTGGCATAAATAAACTACTTCATATTCCCAACTGGTATCATGGGAAGTTAAATATTTGGCAGATGATAAAGATTTAGGATTAATTTTCTTATTAAAGCTGCATCTGAAGCACACATTCTTTATCAAGGCGAATATTCCAAGAAATCATAGAAGTCTAAATAGCTTGCCTAGATATTCAGAATTGGGATTCAACCCATGTATTTTCAACCTATAGATGCAAATGAATTAGATGAATTTAAAACAAAACAGTTTCATTTATAATGAAAAGCTTTCCAGATCATTTTTCCAGAAAAAGAATCAATTTCCAGAATAATAATTTTGACAAAATTTATTGCTAGTGTAAATGTTAATTGAATAACTGGAATAAACCTGAGTCTACTTTAAAATCAAAGTTATGGGTTTTTTCTGGGAAGTTCTTCCTAGGAAGCACATTACCTACATGTCTTTGTCAATGTTAAGATCAATTTGCTAATACTTTTCAGAGCATTTATTTTTTAAAAAAGCCTAAATAATCTAAGAGAATCATAATGTGCATTAACATGTTTTAATATACAAAAGTATTTTTAGTAATAACTGTTAATTTATTTTATTCAATTTGTGCACTACCCAGTGACTCTGGGTGGTTTGTATTCAACTTCTTTGGCTATTGGAAAGTTTCTATAATACTTATCCAAAACATACAATTAGGTTAATTTAGATTTTTTTTTTAAATGTCTGCTAGTAAAATGTTCAAAATTAGATCATCTATGTGGCATAGGGACAGTATCCTGAAAAAAAATTCCATAAAACCCAAATAGCCACTGAAGTGCATAATATACTTATGAAGATAGTATTTATCTTTTTAATTGAATCTATACATGTTAGGAAGCCACTATACCTTCCTAATATTTCATGCCAATGTCAAAAAGGAAGATGTTTTCAAATTAAAGTTTTAGATATCAGAACGTACAAAGCAGCGTTAATTTGTCAGATAATTGTTTCTCAATTGTGCTGGCGGTGTAACCTTTTGAAACTTTGTACTAACACATAAAAATGTACATTGACTTATTCATGTAATTAGCTCAGTCACTGTTTTTAAATTAGTAGGTTGAATTCTGTCAGAGGGCCTGTGACAAACAGAAATGAGAAGTCTTTTGAGAGATCATGTTTTTTCCCCTGGTATTCCACTTACTGTGTCTGAGATCATTGATTTTCAGGAGTGTCTTTCCAGTTCCTTCAAGGGTTTTCTTGAATAAATATCTAAGAAATTTAGAAGTTAAATCTAATGGCTACCAGTGATCTGAAAATATTCATGTTTTTAATGGAATTTTGCTCCAGCTTTCTAAACCTGTTGTTGAATGTGGAGTCTCATTCATGAATCATCTGGAACATCTCCTGAAAGAGAAAGAAGAGTTAAGGAGGTATGCATGCTTACCTTTCTGGTCCATCCTGATTTATATAATTAAACATTATTTTTATAACATAATTACAATTTGGCTGTTGCTTGCATTTCTCCTGCTTCCTGGCAACTGGTCTAGGTTTTGTTTTTCACATATATAATGAAAAAGTACTTAATTGTTAGGTTTTTAGATGTAGGGTTGATTTGACTTCATGTAGGTATGGGAGAGGCTAGAAAGAGAGGAGAAAAACGAGAAAATGCAAAAACCGACAAAGGCTGAAGGTAAGTTATTTTCAAGCAGGAAGTGCAAGAGGTAACCTCCCTATAGAGGCGAATATGTGTAGCTCAGGGTTGAAGTGTGGAGTCCTTGGGGTTCTCTGAGCTTGGTTGTTTTCTTGCAAATGTTTCATTACCCAGCTAGGTGACATCTTCAGTGCTAGAATGGGATGGGATTTTCTCTCTGTTAATATACTGTGGCATGCCCTCACAGCACATGGACAGATATAACCATAGTTTTAACTGGGAAACTGTCAGCATTTTAGACCAAGCTAAATCCAAAAGTGCAAGGGAATTCTTGGAAGCTTGGTATTCAGACAAGGCAGCGATTAACAGACACATAGAGATAAACAGCATCTACACACTATTTAAAAGAGACAATAGAAAAGAAAACAAAGGACCAGAACAGCTCCTCACCAGCAGTCATCAACCCAGAGAAGCAGAGATTAACTCCAAGGTTACTACCAGACATACAAGCAGTAAACAATACCTTAATCAAGGAACTACCAGAGGAAAAAAATAGAACAAAACAACCCCCCCCCCCCAACACTGGCAGGGCATGCCAAAGTATATAAACAAAGAACAAACCCCATTCCATTCTAGCACTGAAGATGTTACCTAGCCGGGTAGTGAAATATTTGCAAGAAAAGAACCAAACTCAGAGAACCAAGGACTCCACAGTAACTTTCCTGTTTGTGCCCTTGGGACATTACCACAAAAGAGCAGTTAACAAAGATTTCCAACTTGTTTCTTTAGACTGCTAATGAATGAGTTTAAAAAACAAAAGAACAATAATAAAGGTTTCTCACTTTTTTTTCCCAGACAGTAAAATTAGTAATAAACTAAAGCAAAGGCTACCAGAATCTCAGTAGTAGTTTAATGTATTAAGTTTATGGAGTCCTTGGTGCACTCTGAGCTTGGCTGTTTGCTTGCAGATGTTTCATTACCTGATAGGTAACATCATCAGTGCTAGTGAGTGTGGGGTTGGCTCCCTGTTTATATACAGTAGCTTGCTCACTCAGTGTTGGTGGGGGTGTGGTTTTCTCCTTGTTAGTTCCTTGATTGGGGTATTGTTTTCTGCTTGATTGTTCATCTGGTGTTAATCCCTGCTTAATCCCTCACTCCACTGATGATGTTACCTACTTGGGTAATGAAACAATCAACCAAGGTCAGAGAGCACCAAGGACTCCACAGTTCAACCCTGAGCTACATGTATTATCTTCTATTAAATTTATATGCCACCTTTCTTTCATTTAGTTATTAAAATTATGTGATAGTTGCAGAGGTGATATATGAATCAAATAACATTATAGATGTGTTGTAGAAGCTGTTTAATGCAATAATTTTCCCTGCAAAATTGAAGATCAGTTTCCCAGTTTCTTTGTACAGCCCATCTTCTCACCTTTCTGTACCTGAAAGTGATCTCAGGTTATTGTCCTACCACTTCAAAGCAGACAACCTTGTTTTACTATTTTCAGTGGCACTGAAATGGGTCTTTTAGCACTTTTATTTTATGACCAGAAATGTGCTTACATCTATCACGTTACAGTATGTTTGTAGACTATATAGTGACATGACTACCAGATTTTATTTTAAAAGGATAATCATGGATAATGCTGCTATGCTGTGATATCTGTTGTGGGGGAAAGGGGAGGGAATGGCCTTATCATTTAACAGTCCCAGGCAATTACTTTTCATTTCAGTTGTTAGGTTGATTGCACAGCTGATTTTATCAAAATCCCATTAAAGAAAATATACGTTTCAGTGAAATTCAGTAATTTACTCTAGATTATTGTATCAGGTTCTGATAACAGACAAACTATTAGACTGACCTCTTCACAAGGGAATAACATTGCAAATATTTAAAGTTGCTGTAAAGTTTATTTTTATAATCAGAGGTCAAGACTCTTTTGAAAGAAGTTTTATCTCTCATTTCAGGGTAGATGAACTAGAGAACCAATTACAGCAAGTCAAAGGGATAGCTGAAATAAACTCTCCACTTGAAGATCAATCTACTGATGGTGAACTATCTGCTGAACATAGGTTGGTCTTCTGATTTCAGTGTACTAGTTGCTTTTTTATGTTGTTACAGTTAGTGAAATACTCTGTCATATTGACTTCTGTAGTCTACTCCCTTTTTTTAGCTTTCTAATTATTTTTTAAATTATACTTGTTTGGGTACATTGTCATTCAGTATCTGAGTTCATGCATCATGCTCAGCCATGGTTTGTTGTAATCATGCTATTCAATAAGCCAGAACTGATTTAGTTCAACATTCTAAACCAAATAGATAGATACATATATACATACATAACTGTGTCTTAGTACAGTACATGAACTTAGCATAACTCTGGGTTGCTCTAACTCCTAAAGGTCTCCTCTTTCTTTTCATAGTAGCTGCTTTATTAGATATTCTAAAGTTAGCTAGAAGTCACAGGAAGTATAAAGGGACTATATATTGGAATGTATATATATATATAGGACTATATATATACAAAAAAGTATTTAGTCAGCCACCAATTGTGCAAGTTCTCCCACTTAAAAAGATGAGAGAGGCCTGTAATTTTCATCATAGGTATACCTCAACTATGAGAGACAAAATGGGGGAAAAAATCCAGAAAATCACATTGTCTGATTTTTAAAGAATTTATTTGCAAATCATGGTGGAAAATAAGTATTTGGTCAATATCAAAAGTTCATCTCAATACTTTGTTATATATCCTTTGTTGGCAATGACAGAGGTCAAATGTTTTCTGTAAGTCTTCACAAGGTTTTCATACACTGTTGCTGGTATTTTGGCCCATTCCTCCATGCAGATCTCCTCTAGAGCAGTGATGTTTTGGGGCTGTCGCTGGGCAACACGGACTTTCAACTCCCTCCAAAGGTTTTCCATGGGGTTGAGATCTGGAGACTGGCTAGGCCACTCCAGGACCTTGAAATGCTTCTTACGAAGCCACTCCTTCATTGCCCGGGCGGTATGTTTGGGATCATTGTCATGCTGAAAGACCCAGCCACGTTTCATCTTCAGTGCCCTTGCTGATGGAAGGAGGTGTTCACTCAAAATCTCACGCTACATGGCCCCATTCATACTTTCCTTTACACGGATCAGTCGTCCTGGTCCCTTTGCAGAAAAACAGCCCCAAAGCATGATGTTTCCACTCCCATGCTTCACAGTAGGTATGGTGTTCTTTGGATGCAACTCAGCATTCTCTCTCCTCCAAACACGACAAGTTGAGTTTAGACCAAAACATTCTACTTTGGTTTCATCTGACCATATGACATTCTCCCAATCCTCTTCTGGATCATCCAAATGCTCTCTAGCAAACTTCAGACGGGCCCGGACATATACTGGCTTAAGCAGGGGGACACGTCTGGCACTGCAGGATTTGAGTCCCTGGCGGCATAGTGTGTTACTGATGGTAGCCTTTGTTACTTTGGTCCCAGCTCTCTGCAGGTCATTCACTAGGTCCCCCCATGTGGTTCTGGGATTTTTGCTCACCGTTCTTGTGATCATTTTGACCCCACAGGGTGATATCTTGCATGGAGCCCCAGATCGAGGGAGATTATCAGTGGTCTTGTATGTCTTCCATTTTCTAATTATTGCTCCCACAGTTGATTTCTTCACACCAAGCTGCTCGCCTATTGCAGATTCAGTCTTCCCAGCCTGGTGCAGGTCTACAGTTTTGTTTCAGGTGTCCTTCAACAGCTCTTTGGTCTTGGCCATAGTGGAGTTTGGAGTGTGACTGTTTGAGGTTGTGGACAGGTGTCTTTTATACTGATAACAAGGTCAAACAGGTGCCATTACTACAGGTAACGAGTGGAGGACAGAGGAGCCTCTTAAAGAAGTAGTTACAGGTCTGTGAGAGCCAGACATCTTGCTTGTTTGTAGGTGACCAAATACTTATTTTCCACCATGATTTGCAAATAAATTCTTTAAAAATCAGACAATGTGATTTTCTGGATTTTTTCCCCCATTTTGTCTCTCATAGTTGAGGTATACCTATGATGAAAATTACAGGCCTTTCTCATCTTTTTAAGTGGGAGAACTTGCACAATTGGTGGCTGACTAAATACTTTTTTGCCCCACTGTATATAGGTTGCCCACATGCTATTTAAGTGAAAATCTCAGCCAGGCCAATAAATTGAGGTGAATTAACATTCAGAATAATTGTTCTTTAAATTCTCTTTAGTATGTTTCCAGATATAATTTTGTCTTACAGAGAATTTATAGAAAGATACTCATTCAGCCATGATGCCATTCCTGACCAGCACCCAGGAGAAAACATATTTCAAATAGCGAATGCTGGGAAAATCTTCAACCAGAATAATCTTGATTTGAGAAACTTTGATTTTCATCCTCAAAATCCGATTGAACAATATCTTGTTAGGTAAGAATGGATATTTTAATGTAGTCCCTGTTCTCTTGGCATATTATTTTTTTCCCCAAAATTTGGAAAGTCATTCCTAGCTTATAGATGCTTTCTGAGTTTGATTGTTTTGAATCCTTGAATGTTAATAGATAGGCTAAATTTGAAGATACCAGATTGATCCCTAGTTTGTGGTTGTTTCTGCAGATGGGGAATAACACAGCAGCTTTTTGTAATTATTGAAGGCTTACTTGTATCTACTTACCATAATTCTTCTTGTCCTGTACCAATTTTAAAATGGATGTTTCAGGTAAGTTATATTTTATTATGCATTGGATGGATGTAATTGAATACATAATGAATATGAACTGTAATTAGTTCACAACTTTAGTTTTCTGCATTGCCTATTTCCACTTCCCCACTCTTGACTCTTAGTTGCTGGAGCTTGATCACTTGCCAAATCCAAGAAATGAGGGGGGGGGGTGCCTTTTTTTTTTTTTTACAGTTTTAGCCAGTATTGCTGCCATGTTACAGTGTTAATAAGAACAGCATTAGCATACAGAATGAATAGTCTCATTTAGCTTTACTTCATTTAGAAAAGAATTATGAGATTATGTTCAATAATGCTAAAAATCTGATACTTTGCATTTCACATCTTCCATTTGTTTGTCTGTTCTTTTTCCCTCCCACTATTTTAGGACAATAGACTGTTCCCTACATGTTGAATGTAGGAATGCCAAAAGTACCCCAGGCCAGTCTAAGAAACTATTCATTTTAGTAATCTACCGTATCTTTATTCCCACATCAAAATGGGTTCTATAAGGATAAGCATGGCATTAAAAAATGTTTTATAGCTGTACTAAATTTGAACATTCTGTTTCAGGAAAAAAAGAAGGTAAATCATTTAGCAAATCACTATCTTCTGTTGTGAGGAAGCAGGTGTTTCTCATGTTTTTAAATTGTGAACACATTTGAAAATATGATGAATTATTATAGGCACCGTGGCTACAATAGGCCTGTCTACTCACAAGGGACAAAGTAAAGGTTGATGCCAAGCAATATGTTTGCTTCCAGGCAGTACCACGATACATCAGTTTCACAGAAAAAAAGGTGATGTTTTGAGAAACTCCAACTTCTCAAAAGCAAAATGAAAAAGTAAAATGATCCTCTCAAACACAGAGAGCAAATCTGGAAGAAAAAAATTAATCTGTAAAACACTGAAAAACTATCTTCCTCTCAAAAAAACCCTAAACAAGTAAAGGTAGAACACACTCACTAACTTAGCTAGCTGGCTAGGAATGCTCCAGGGAAAATTTCAAATCCTACTTTATTCTTCCAAAGTAATGGGAGTAGGGGGGTGTATCGGGTCATAGCAATTTCCTATGGCACTCAAAGACATCATGTTGCTGATCCCAGTTTTAGGAGATGCTATATTAAGGTCTAACTAAATCTGTAAAAAAATACATTTTAGTTTGCTAAATATTGTTTTTCTCAAATAGATGATGTCAATTCATCCAGATAGCTCACTTTCAAGAAAAATTTTGGATATGTTGATGATACTAACAATTAGAAATGGTAAGTATCTGAACTAAAACTTGAGATCTTGTAACCTTACTTACTACATAACTCATTCAAATGAAATTTGATTAAATTTTGCTGCTAACTTAAACAGATTAATCTAAAAATACAGTAATGTGATTGATAGGATTCCTATTCTAGGTGATATATGATAGATTTATCAGTACAGTAAAAATGTAATGATAGAGATACTGTATATATCTGTAAAGAAACTGGAATTTGGTTGATGCAATTAACTGATAGCAAAACAGACTGGGGGCCTTTAGAATATACCATTTAAAAGATATTCTGTGCAGATACAATATTTTCAACCACTTTCTCAGTTTTATAACACTGATTATTTATAGATATTTGCTCTTCTGAATATCATTATGTAGAGGAGAAGTACAAGAATGATAGGAAAAAACTTTAGAAAGTATACTTTGCTTCAAGAAACATAATTGCTGTAATCTGAAAAATATGTTGTGATCATATCATATCTGCTCTGCTTACTATATTCTGCTCTGCTTACTATATTCAGAAATTACATAGTTATTCTTAAGCAAACTCCTGATGCTTGCATTCTCAGTTTCTCTGGCTTGAAGAGAAAATTGTCACTTTTTTTTCTCTGCAGTTTCTGATGACAATAACCAACAAAAGCCATGGATTCCATCATTATTTGATATAACAGCTGTGTTAATCAATATGGGTAGTTCCTTCAATGTGCTATTTCCTCTACAAAAGTATCAGCCTAACTTTACTGAAAATAATATAATGTAAGTATTTAGCAAAAGGTCATAATCTGAAGAATTAGGGTGACATGCAGTCTTCAGGACCTGTCCAAAAATTTGCCACCAAATAATTTTTCATGTGACTGAAAGGAAAAATCACTAATAATTTGGAGTACTCCTATTAACTGCATTTTAATTAAATATAATTGTGAATTAAGTCAAATTTAGTTTCTGTCCTGGCCCACCCTACTTTTGGGAGTGTGCTTCCCACCATACCACTCAAAGTCCAGTGGTGACCTTTACCCTGCAAAAAGTGGTACACTTCTGGTTTAGCACAGTGGTCACTAATAGAAGCGAATATGTGTAGCTCAGGGTTGAACTGTGGAGTTCTTGGGGTTCTCTGAGCTTGGTTGTTTTCTTGCAAACGTTTCATTATCTGGCTAGGTAACATCTTCAGTGCTAGAATGAAATGGGGTTTGTTCTCTGTTTATATACTGTGGCATGCCCTGCCAGTGTTGGTGGGGGTGGGGGGTTTGTTTTGTTCTATTTTTTTCCTCTGGTAGTTCCTTGATTAAGGTATTGTTTACTGCTTGTATGTCTGGTAGTAACCTTGGAGTTAATCTCTGCTTATCTGGGTGATGATTGCTGGTGAGGAGATGTTCTGGTCTTTTGTTTTCCTTTCTTTTGTCTCTTTTGAATAGTGTGTAGACGTTGTTTATTTCTATGTGTCTATTGATGGTTGCCTTGTCTGAATACCAGGCTTCCAAGAATTCTCTTGCAAGATTAATCTCACAGCACATGGACAGACTTAACCATAGTTTTAACTGTGAAACTGTCAGCATCTTCGACCAAGCTAAATCCAAAAATGCAAGGGAATTCTTGGAAGCTTGGTATTTAGGCAATGCAGCCATCAACAGGCACATAGAGATAAACAGCATCTACACACTATTTAAAAGAGACAATAGAAAAGAAAACAAAGGACCAGAACAGCTCCTCACCGAAGATTATCACCAGACAGACAATCAAACAGTAAACAATACCCTAATCAAGGAACTACCAGAGGGGGGAAAAATAAAACAAAACCCCCACCCCCACCAACACTGGCAGGGCATGCCACAGTATATAAACAGAGCAAACCCCATCCCATTCTAGCACTGAAGATGTTACCTAGCCAGGTAATGAAATGTTTGCAAGAAAAGAACCAAGCTCAGAGAACCCCAAGGACTCCACAGTGGTCACTTTTTAAAAAAATATCCTGTTACTTTACCATAAAAGATCACTAAAGCCTTTGTTTTTGCGATTTTTCTGAAACTCAGACTACCATGCATCTGAAGCCTGCTACAGTATGGCCCTCATCCTACCACAGTGTGCAAAAAGCATTAGTCCTGAAACCTTGAGCTACAGAATATTCTTTCTAGGTTGTCCCTTCATAATAGGCTACATAGGTGAATGAATATATGTAATAAAAATATGTAATAAATATTTTTATTCATTATATATATAGCAAGCAAGTCTCTTTTTTAACCAGGTCTAAGATGCATGTAACTGTGAGGAAACAATCGAACGGAGACATCTGTATAAACCCAACAACTTTCTTTCTTCTAATAGAGAGCAATCTTTGCAATATAGCAAAGGTAAGAATGCTGCCTTGATTTTAAAAGTCCTCTGTTGAGTGCAAGGATATGTCTGCTTTACATGAAAGTTGTTAGTTGTAGCTGGAATTTTCCTGCAAAAATAGTTCAAGATGCACAGGAAAACATTTCTCTAGAGATAGAAGAAATTATCAGGAACATATGAGTACTTTAAAATACTACTTGTAATAAGGCTCCAAATGATACCTTTAAGCTATGTGTCTATAAATATTAGTTGGAAGATGGGATATTGATTTTTTGTGACTTGTATTTGCTGCCAGTTCTATAATGGCATGCTAAAGATTTTTTTTAATCATTCAGTGAATATCAGTATGTAATTTTTTATCCTTAAAAAGTTCACTAGAACCGAGGACACATTCAGAATATATATATACACACACATTAACATTGCTAAAAATGTTTAAAGCCATTATTTCCCTTTTTCCTTCCTTAAGTTTCTACGACTCTGTATAACTGTGTGCCCAGAAGAATATACGGACAGAGAAATATTTATGTTGCTATTGCTACTATTTAAACTGAGTTTGGAAACAGAGCTGAAGCAATTTCCACTAGTAGACTTGGAGTGCCTTATTATAAAATTGTTGGAAAATATCAGAGACTGGGATACTGAGGTAACTTAATTTGTGATAAGTTCAATCTCAATGCATTTGCTCAATGCATTTTGCTCAATGCATTAAGACTCAATGCATTTTGAGAAGATTCAATTTTTAGTTTGATAAAAACTCTTAGCATCGATTAATCTTAGGCTTTCTTTAAATTATGTGCTCTAATGTTCATATGTATATACTACCTGATAACTTTGGAGTACCACAATGTGCAAACCTTTCCCCAAAAGAAACCACAATTTATTTTTAGCAGCAAAACCCAATTTTAAAAGTGTTATGCAGACTGGATTTTTGTTTAATGGAGAAAACAAACTAAGAATGATCTATAAAATTCATAATTATTTTGTTCATCTGCAAAACTGATGTTAAACAAACCCTAATTGTATATTATGTGCGAATATAATTAGTGGGTTTAATTATGTTTTGTGGAACTGATGTACCTAAACAAATGTAGTTTAAATCATTTACCAGTAACTGATACTAGATGCCTTAAATGGAAATATTTTTGCCTTATGAGAGGTACAGTTTAAGCTGTAATGATGATAGCCAACTTTTGTTTTCTCAGTAAATATGTTTGATAGGATTTGCTTATTACTATCACAATCACATGCTGTGAATATTCTTTAAAGAGAATAAATATTTGTATGTATTGTCTAACAATTGCATACATACTGATACTGGATTTAGCAATTGTTTTCAAATTCTATTAACACATTTGTTTTTCTCTTTTAAGAAGATGTCTGAGTTATCCTCGGCAATAAGTTGTCTATCCAACCACCATCATAATCTGTTGTGGCTTGTTCAGTTTGTCCCCAGTTGGACAACCCGTGGAAGGTAAACTTTTAAGGCAGTACCACTCAGTATGGCTATCAGAATTCATGCAAAAAGCACCTAATTATAATAGCTCATATATTTACGTTTATGTCAACTTTATTCTTCTAGACAAATAAAACAACATCTTAGCTTGGTAATAATCCTAAAGCTTCTTAAAAACCATGTGGAAATACCCAGTAACCATGATGAACAGGTACAGTATAAATTCTTTCATTAGAATGGTAGTTTGCTGGAGTTAAGACTTGTTTTCTCAGTGGAGGGGTTTTTTTCCCATTAGTTTTTTGAGTTCATCTGTCTAAGTGCTTGCATTGTTCTCTTAAAATAAAATCTCCTTTGAGTCTAGCTCAGTTGTTGGTGACTTCCTAAACATGTGCACGTAACTTTCTTGACGTGCTGTGGAGGTACTTTGCTTGGCTTTCTTCTGGATGTTTTTTTGACTTCCTAGTTTAGCCTGCAGCCCTAGAATCCGCAAGTAGTCTCCTACCAATGTAGTAACCAGGGCTGACTTTGCCAGGGTTGGATTGGTGCTGCTGCTACCTGCTGAGGCGTAGGGCTCATTGGCAGAGTATAAACTCCATTAGTAATCTCTCCATCCTGTTAATTCATGTCTCCTCCATTTCTTTGTTGGGACGAAAAAATTACTTCTCTTTCAGTGTCATACAACTTTCATGCACCTACTATTGCATAGCAAATTGAGAACTACCCCTGAAAGTGGATGAGACATTATTTTATTTTTTATATTTCACATGTATATTTTATTTATATTCATTATTTTAATATTTCTAATTGTTTAATTTCTCCAATCTACACAGGTATAGACTCCACTCTGTATTTACTTCTGCAGCAGAATTCCTCTCTCCAATGCTGCAGCTTATTTTACTATTAGTACAGAGTGAGTGCAAGATGTAAGAAGGCACAGCATTTAGAATGGCAAAGGGCAGAGATTGTGGAGAAAGGCAAGTCGGAGTGATTTAGGGACGCAGAAGAAATAAACAGGGAACAGATAGGGGAATTAGAGAGAGACAGAGAAAAACAATGGAAAAAGTAGAAACATTGAGCAGAAAGGAAGTGAAAGGGAAAGAAATAGAAGAAGAAAATGCAGACAGCAGGCTGCCCTGAGGGGAGAGAAGATTGGGCAGGTACCAAGTGGAAGAGAGTTTGTAAGCTACATCCACATTTCCTGCTGGGCTAAACATGGCCTAGAAACTGTACTTCTTCTATTTAAACTTGCAGACACAGTTTGTTCAGGGCTGGTGTTTGGATTCTTATGTGTCTTCTGGAGATTTTCAAAGATTTAGATTAAGGGGGAGTATAATCTGCATCTACCTTATTTAAACTCAGAGCTGCTGTGTTCATATAGCTTGATTCCTCTTGCTATGATAGTCCCTCCTATTTTATTCCTGGTATCAGGGTTTCAGAAGCTGCATGCATACACATTTTGAGAAAAAGACCCTGCTACATGAGATTATGCTGTGGTATTTTTGTTTTTAAAATGATGTAAGGTAGTTCTTCTCAAGGTTGAAAAAAGCCATAATGTAAGCTGTACTGCACTCTAATCTCCCAATAGATGTCCCTTCTATGTGAGGAGCTAGTGAAGATGAAACCTTCAAATCTGTTAAAGAGTCTGTCAGAAACTTCAGAACATCATGATGGTCTTAAAAATCCTTTTCTTTCTCAATCTGAGCCCCAGGTAATATGCTGCTGTCTTTTTAAAAGCAGAGTTAGACAAGATATGCTGTGGTAAGCTATATTTGTGATGGTCGATGATATAAAAGGTGCTCATATTTCAAAAGGTCTTGAGGTCACATAACCAGGCTGCTGTTCTAGGTGAAGCAGACTGAATATGAGTAATGTTAATGGACTGGAGAATTCACTTAAGAAAATTCTTTCACTGAAAAGGAATAATCTATAAATGTTGATATTAAGATTGAGGCTCTCTGATCTAACTATGGTTAATCAAGAATTTTCTTAGTTCCTCTTTTATTTATTGGAACAGATTGCTTTGGGGGAAAAAAGTAAATGGTAAATTATTTAGTTGCTGACATTCTTGTAACCCTTTTCCTTTCACTTCAATAAATCTGTTAAGAAGACTCTGTGTGATTTATGCCTGGGAAAAGGATTATTCTCCATTTGAAGCAACTGCCAAAGAATCTATCTGACACACAAGTCCCAGTATGCAAATAGTGTGGGAACCCACAATGTGTGTAGTTTTTTTTTGACGACATTCCTTCCTTTTTTAATATAAACATGTTTTGTTCTAACTTGTGTTTTAGGAAGATAAATGTTGTTATACTATTTGAAGATGGTTGAGAGTTCAACATATAATTGTATGTTTTCCCAAATAGAGTAGGATAGGTAAATCTGCTGTTGTTGGCTATGCACTGATAACTTTCAAGTCTAACACTTGTTTAATATGCAATAATTTTCCTGAGATATACAGTAAATGTCTGGGCTATGTACGCTTTTATGAAGGTCTTCAAAAGTTGAATTACCTAAAAAGAAAAACAACTGATGAGATCCTTAGACCCAGAAACTTAATAGTTTTTCTAAGTAACCATTTTACTAAATATTGCCTCCTTTTTTTCTAGGCCTATTACCTGACTTATGTTCTTCTTCACTTGGTTAGGGAAGCTAGCAATTCTGAGCGTACAAATTCCAATCAAAGAGTAAGTAATTTGCTCAAATTCCTACATAACATGTAGAAGTTTTTTGCATGAAGATATATGTACTGGGGCTTGGAGATCAATGGATTTTGACTAGGGTTGCATTATTCATATAAACAACAGACTTCCAGTTTAAAGATGCTGCTATAATCTTTGATGATGAAGCTTCCATAAGCAGTAGTTTATGTAAGCAAGTTTGATTTGTGTAGCAGCTTTTTTGTGAAAATTAGTGATGCAGACCCAGTTGATCTCTTGCAATATATTGTATATGGACAGCTCAAAATATGGCTATGTTTGCAACCAACTTTAGAACTTGAATTATACTGATTGTTGAACCTTTTTCATGCTTTCATGAAAATATAGTAGTGAAGTATCAGGCTGCAGTTACTGACCTTCCATTGTTAATGAGGAAGTCTGTAGAAGGGTATTCAGTTGTGAATTCCGTTATAAAATGGAATACAGTGTGAAATCTGTACAATTAGAGTTTGTGCTGTCATAAAGGGCTGTAAGCACATTCAGGTGAATATATTTTTATTTATTTATTTACTATATTTATATGGCCACCCAATCAACACATGACTCGGCAGCTAACAATAAAATAAACATCATAATTAAAAACCACTAAAAACCACTAAAAACAATGTTTCATGCATGGAGCAAAATCTAGAAAAGAGCAAACATTGACTATATCAAAATGTATACCGTATATTACCAAAATGCAAGCAACTTCTAATGCCAATAGAAGAAAATATAGGTAGCTCAGGATTGAACTGTGGAGTCCTTGGCGCTCTCTGAGCTTGGCTGTTTGCTTGCAGATGTTTCATTACCTGACTAGATAACATCATCGGTGCTAGTGAGTGTGGGGTTTGCTTCCTGTTTATATACAGTAGCTTGCCCTGCCAGTGTTGGTGAGGGTGTGGTTTTTTCCTTGGTTGTTCCTTGATTAGGGTATTGTTTTCTGCTTGATGGTTTGTTTGTGTTAATCCTTGTTTATCTGGGTGTTGGTTGCTGGAGAGGACATGTTCTGGTCTTTTTGTTTCCTTAGCTTTTTTATTGTCTCTTTTGAATGGTGTGTAAATGTGATTTATCTCTATGTGTCTGTTGATGGCTGATGTGTCTGAATGCCAACCTTCCAGGAATTTCCTAGTGTTTTTGGATTTAGCTTGGTCTAGGATGCTCATGGTTTCCCAGTTGAAACTGTGGTTGAGTCTGTCCATGTGTTGTGAGATTAAGGAGTTTTCATCATGTCTTCTGACTGCTATTTGGTGTTCATGGATATGCTCTGATAGTCTTCTGCCTGTCTGTCCTACATAGTGGCTATTACAGTCCTTACACTGTATGTTGTAGATGACTCCTGTTTTTTTTCTTGGGCTACTTTTGGTTTACTTAAGATGTTTTGGAGGGCTTTAGTTAGTTTGTGTGCTATGGTGATGCCATGTGTTTGTAATAGTCTGTTGTTTGTTTCTGAGATGTTTTTGATGTATGGCAGTGTTATCCTTTTCATAGCATGTGTTGGTTGTGCTGTAGTGGGTTGAGTGGTCAGGCGTTTTTGATAAAGTTGTGTGGGTATCCATTTTATTGGAATATGTTGTATAGGTGGTCTGTTTCCTTTTTCTGGTGTTCTAGGTTGTTGCAGTGTGTTTGTATTCAAACAAGTACAAATGCACTGCATACAAATGCACCCCACACTCACTAGCACTGATGATGTTACCTAGTTAGGTAATGAAATGTCTGCAAGCAAACAATCAAGCTCAGAGAGCACCAAGGACTCCACAATTTCTAATGCAGTTATGGGAGCCTTGCAAATGATATGGCTGCTTTAACAATTCAGAAAAAAGTGCCTCTTAGATGCTCCCATATATTGTATTGTATCTCTCTCATGTGTTTTTCAGAACTTTGTTATTTGGCCTTTCTCCAGGTCTGCTTGATTTCAGTTTTTAGGTAGAAGCTTTTGGAGAGATGATCCAAGACTGAGTGGCTTTGGGTTCGGGGTCCTGCTGGTTCTGGGACTATACCATCTTTGGTGCTGGATGGGATGGCACTGCCCCAGACAGACCCAGTGCGCAATTTAGGGATCCTCCTAGACTTGCAACTCCTGCTCAAAGAGCAGGTGGGAGTCATGGCTAGGAGGGCCTTCGTACAACTTCGTGTTGTGCGCCTGTTGCGCCCTTTCCTGGATCAGGAGGCTTTGCTCACAGTCACTCATGCCCTAGTCACCTCCAGATTGGACTACTGTAATGAGCTCTACATGGGGCTGCCCTTGAAGAGTATCTGGAAGCTTTAACTGGTGCAGAATGCAGCAGCATGGGTTGTTATGTGTGTTCCTAGAAGAGCGCACATTACACCTCTGTTTTGCAAGTTGCATGAGCTGCTGGTTTGCTTCCAAGTCCAATTCAAGGTGCTGGTCTTGACCTTTAAAACTGTACGTGGCATGGGGTGGGTTATCTGAGGGAACCGCCTCTCCCCGATCACATCAGCCTGCCCCATTAGATCTGGCAGGAAAGGTATGCTATGCATTCCATCGGCCAGGGACTTGCCCTTGGTGGGTCCCAGGAGGCGGACCTTCTCTGCCGTGGCTCCCTCCTTGTGGAACATTCTCCCCTCTGAAATGAGGCTCACCCCTTCCCTGCTATCATTTAGGTAGTCCCTCATCAGGCCTGGAGGTCTTTGGGAACCGGAGACATTCTTAGATGTAATTGATATTCTGCTCTCTCTGTGGAGTTTGTATATTTTAAAATCTTTTTTAAAATCTTTTTTAAAATTTGTGATGTTTTTATTCTAATAACTTTTTATCTTTTTATAATACCTGTTTTTATTCACTTGTTATTTTAATTGTACACTGCCCAGAGTCGCTTTGTGAGATGGGCGGCTATATAAATGTGATGTATAAATAAATAAAAATAAAAACTAAAATCTTTTCTGTGGCTTGAATCCTGCAAATAATTTGGCAGGAAATTATTTAGTATTAGTATTTATCATTATTATTTCAATGTATTTTTGCCTGCATGGTGATGAAAAAGTTAAATATCATAGTTAACACCACAATATACTAGCTCAAACTGAAAAGGCCTACTGTAGCAGAAATTCTTGACTCCTTTTGTAAAGTAGAAAGGTGGGATCATAATTCCAAAGGTAGTATATCCCAGTTTGTGAATAATATAGGAGAACTTAACTGTAATGTCCAGTCTGATTCATATTGAGATAGGCAGTCCTTTACAGAGCCAACCTCTAAGCCATTTAGGGTTGAGGATTTTTATACAGGTAGTCCTTGACTTATGACCATTTGTTTAATGACCATTTGAAGTTATAATGGTGCTGAAAAAAGTGACTTACAACTGGTCCTCGCACTTATGACTGTCACAGTGTCCCTGTGATAACATGATCAAAATTTGGGCGTTTGGCAACCAGCATGTATTTACGACGGTTACAGCATCCCAGGGTCATATGATTGCCATTTGCAACCTTCCCAGGGGGCTTCCAACAAGCAAAGTCAATGGGGGAAGCTGGATTCACATAATGGCCTCATGATTTGCTTAACGACCATGTTGATTCACTTAATGACTGTGGCAAAAAGGTAGTAAAATCAGGCACAACTCGCTAACAACCGCATTGCTTAGTGATGAAAGTTCCAGTCCCAATTGTGGTCATAAGGCGAGGACTACTTGTAAGTGGAAAGGCAGAATAGAAATTCCTAAATAATTTGTAATCATCTATGACATGATCACATTACAAAGCACTAAAAAGTCAGATGTAAAATACATTGCAACTTAACAAGTTTCAGAAGAAATATTAATATAATTTACACTTATAAACTGTAGCAACAATTGTTTGAAATAATTGAACTAAACTTTTAATGTTCTTTTAGAAATGGCTGTTGAAACTCTGTAGCACCCTGGAAAAACATGTAAAGTGTGATATTAGGGAAGATGTCAGACTGTTTTACAGAACTAAGGTGAGTTTGCCTTTCCTTTTCTCACCCCAGAAGATGCATTATTTGAAGATCCTCTTTTGTATTTTAAAATTTCTCTCTACAATAACAGCTTACCTTGATCAAGGCATACAAATTCTTTTATGGTATTTAATGCTGGATTCTGAATCCTTTCTACCAGTTCCTACTTTCTTAGGAATGGTAGTAGATGTAAAAATCTAACAAAAAAAATAGCACATGTAGCGATGGAAGATCTGGATATCAACAAGTAGGAAACTTCATTTCTTTCTCAGGTGTCACGTCTGGCTTCAGTCAATATACAGAAAGTAAACAGTACATAAGATGTATTAAACAAGATGTGTGGGGATGTGCTGTGTTTGGGGCCACCTGGAGGTTTTTTGAGTTGGTTTTATATATTTTTTTACTGTTTTTACTGTTTTATTATTGCTTGTGAGCTTCCCAGGGTTATGCTATATAAGATGAATGGCTATGCAAATCTTTTAAATAAATAAATAGATTTAAGTATTTAAAATCTGAACAGAAGACCAGTTTGCAAAAAAATTTTTGTTCCTCCTTCTGTCTGTTTCAGCCAACTGAGAAAAATAGAACTTCATATTAAAACATTTTGTTGTTGGTTCCATTTCTGATCTCTAATATTGATGGAAAGGGCATTTAACAGATATGTGTCCAGACAATTAAAAGCAACTCTTAATTTCACAAAGTACAGGTATCCTCAACTGATGAAAGCAATTGGGACCGGAATTTCCATCACTAAGAGATATGGTCGTGAAGCGCGACTGCATCGCTTAGCATCAGCAATCCCTGCAGTCCTGGTTGCTGATGTTAACCGAATCCCAGAGTTGTTAGGTGAGGCAACTTCCTGCTGGCTCCCCACAACCAAAGTCAGTGGGGAAGCCAGCAGGAAGCTGCAAGTCCCAGGCCAGCTGGCAGGTAAGAGGGTGCACGGGGGAAGGTGCACGAGGGTGTGAGAGGGGGTCAGGGTGCACAAGAGGCGCAGGTTCAGGGAGGGGGTGCAAGGGTGCGAGGGGGTGCGCGAGAGGTGTGGTGTGGGTCAGGGAGGATGCACAAGTGGCTGGTGCAGCGCAAGCACAGAGGGGCTGGGGGAGGGTGCATGGGTAAGGGAGACTTACCCCAGCAACTTGCAACCTTCCCTGCTAGCCTAGGTAACAAATGGAGATCATTTGATTGTGGGGCACTGCAACTGATCGTAAGTACGAACTGGTTGCCAAGCACCCAGATCATGGTCACGTGACTGCAGGGGTGCTGGGACAGCCAGAATTCTGGTCATAAGCACCATTTGTTCAGCGCTGTTGTAACTTTGAACAGTTACTGAACGAATGGTCATAGGTAAAGGAATACCTGTAGTTCATAATGCCAGTCATATTCTGTTTACTGTGTTAAGTGCTACTTCGCTTAGAGTCACGTGCGTGAGACTTGTCCTAGGCCCTACTTCTTTGGAATAATCTCAGTCTTTAATTCTGCAGTAAAATTCTGTCCTCATTTCTTCCAAAGAAAGTCCTCTTGTATTCCTAAAATATACTCCAAAGTAATGTAGGCCTGCAGCAATAATCATCCCTTCAGCTTCCAACCAGTTTCTAACTTTCTGTCTCTAGGTAAAAGACTTAGTTGCTAGAATGTACAGCAAATGGCAGCAAATGATACACCATTCTCAGCTTATTCAGGTATGGTGCAATTATAGTAAATGTTCATATAAAATATTACATATTGTCAGTTTATAAAGCTGGCACAGAAATAAAATTTTCTGGAAAGAATACGTTGTGCACGTTAACTGGAAGGAGTAGAAATAGAAATAAAATAGCTGGGGAATGGAGTAAAGGGATGTGCAGTGCCGGATTTTTAACAAGGGGCCTCCAAGCTTTATATAGCTTGGGGCCTCACCAAAAGCTATATAAAGCTTGGAGGCTTCTTGTTAAAAAGTTACATCAGAAGGTCTCACAAAGACGCATACCAAAACAGGACCTTGGGTCGCCACAAAAATACTGAAAACACATATATGCCTTTTAATGATTTAATAACAAGGTATTTAAAGTGGAAAATACTTTTTTTTTCTTGTATCTGCTCTCAAATGTTCTTTTCATTGTAAACTGGAAAACATAGAAAAATTGGGCTTAAAATATTACTTAAATTAATTACATATGAAGCCATTTTAAAACTACACATAAAAAATTGCTACACAAGATTTTAAAAACTACAGTACGCATAAAAAGCCACATAAAATTCTAAAAGCCCCCCCCCGCCCCAAAAATCTGAAATTTTGTGAGGCCCTGCAAATTGTGAGGCCCTAAACTGTAGCTTGTTTAGCTTATGCCTAAATCCAGCACTGGGGATGCGTGAATGTTTGATCTTCCAAGTATACTCAAAGAAGTACAGTAGATCAAATTGTCTATTTTTCTTTGTTTTTAATTCAATTAATAAAAGCAAAAGAGAAAACATGAACTATGTTACAGATAGTTTAGGGCCACCTGTTTGTCTGTTTTATTAAAGCTAAGGATATTTGTGTGCCTGTTCAATCTTCTGGAATAGGGATGAAAATATATTCTAATAAGAGGATAGAATATATGTATGTTTTTCACTTTAATTTTTAAACATTCCCATGCATGGGTAAAATTTTTGTGCCATGTTACGTGTTTTGTTTCATTCTGGAAGTCATGCAGCTTGGGGAGATTGAACCAGTTAAAAACTGATTGATCAGGACCTAGTGAAGGATAGACTTGGATTGATTGGTGACTTCTAAAGAAACTGAATGAAGCATAAATTATCTTCTGTTAGTTATGACACTTTTTCTCTCCTTCTGTATTTTGCATATCAGAGCCAAAACTTGGTTTCCAAAAGTTGACAAGTGAACACAGAAAATAATGTGTGAGCCTGAGAGTTAATTAAATAATTGATTGATGTACCAATTAAATTGATTTTAAAACTGTGTTGATATGTCAATAATTTTCCACTAATTAATTTAGTATTTCAAATCCATTTTAAAATGTGTATATTTTTCCATCTAATTCCTTTGACAATCTTTTATTATAGGGGCAGATCCATGACTTTTGGGCCCCAGATTCTTAACAAATATGGATCAGACTGGATGATCAAGTGTCTAAGAAAGTGAGCAGGAAGACTACACTATTGTATAAGGAGAAGCAGTCTTGTAAAGTGCACTTAACTTCCCCCAATAACTTAATTGAGCAAATTTAGTAATTAAAACTGTATTTTTTTAAAAATCCATTTGACATTGGGAAGGTTGCCCTTTTCTACATGATAACATAATATCTGAATTGGATGAATACATTTTTTAAAAATCAGGGTAGGCTTACTTTGTTCTTTTTTACAACAAATATGGTTCTTACATTCCTACTGTGGAGCAGAATTTAGAAAACGTTGCTGCTTGTTTTCAGTATTGAGGATGCTTCTCTGCTGACTTTACAACAGTATCATTTATATGGATGTGGCTCCTAACTTGCATTATTAGCATATCTAATGTTGGCTTTTGAAATGGAAACAGTAATTTGATGGATGAACACATACAGCCCTACAAAAATTTGGAAGCAAGTTGTAATTTATTCTGATAGAGCTTACTTCCAAGTAAATGTGAATAGTCTGTAGCTTTATATTCATATTAAAGGGGTTAAGAAAGCAGACCCAGCAAGTCCATATTGTTCAAATGTTTAAGAAAGGTTCATGGTTGGTCATACATAGCATTCAGGTATTCATAGATAACACATGCTAATAATCTTATGCAATAGTTTGGTCATTCTTTTGTATAAGAATTCATGTATTCCTCTGTTTATATCACTTTGGACTATGTATATGTATTATGTCTATGACATGAACATAAAATATATAGTCCATAAGTTTCAGTCTTAATGTTACTTAATATGAATGTATATATTTGTGTGTATGTATATATGTATATACAATTTGTGTGCAGTTTTATAATCTGAACACTTGCACTGCCATATCTGTGAATAAACAAAATTTTAGAAGCCATAAAAATTAAATGCTATAGAAATAGTATATATAAAACATTTGACTTTTATATTTATGTTTAAATCAAGATATTTGTGTCAAGTAATGACAAAGTAAATCGTATAAGTTGGTATTTTCTAAGTGTGCAATAAGCACAGGTAAATCATTCGGAATTTTTATCTTTATTCAGTGGGTGGTGGTTTGTACCTCAGAAATGTAATCTGTTTCTTATTTTTAATGCTGTTGAGAGTTTCATTAATTCCAATATAAAGTTTGGGTGGAAAATGCTATTTTAGAAGGAATAATTAGGGGCTTTTTAAAATTCAGATGGGGTAGATTTTATTGATTCTTCCTGCATTCTGTGCCTGATATACGAAAGAAGCCCTATGTGCAATTAGAAATAATTTCTGCTCTCATGAGACATTGCGCTCTTCCTCTGTATCTCTTGGCTGCAGCACCTCGGATTGCACTGAAAGCTGTTCTAGAAGATGTAATAATTGCAAAGAGCAGCATTTCTAGGAAGAAACCAATCCTAATAGAAGCAACCTGGTATATCTGCATATTCCGGCTGTGGGGATTCTTTTTCTTACATTGTACTTTTGAATGTACTGTTGTGCCAAACTTTTGAAGAGAATACAGAAAACAACACTTCAGTCACAATGTATATTGTGTATATTATGTAATGCATGGTATATATAATACACATTATGTATATTATGTATATTGTGTAATATCTGTATATCGTGTGAAGAAATACAATTTGTTCTTTTTTTACAGTTTTTCAGGAATACTCAGATGAAATTCCCAATTTAGCTACTTTTAAAATGTAAATTAAATGCAAGAATAAAATCTAAATTAACATTGATTACGTCTCTAAAATTCACAGTACGTTACAAATATGTCATTTTCAACATAATCTAACAAAACAGATATAATGAGCAGAATCCCCCCCCCCCTTTTCAAAAATAAAACTTCAACTGAAGTGTATTACAGCATTCCAGGCTAATTCATTCCAGTTGTTTATATGTGTTTATATTCCTAAATACTAAGATAACAGGCATGTTAGTACAACTTCAGTTCTTATAAACTATATAAGAGTAATCTCTCCAAAAATGTTATTTATAGATCAGACTTCCCCTGCTATACCTCCAAGTTCTTGGTGCTCTTAATATTAAAATTCTGTTTTGTTTTATCTTGAATTGGCATTTTTGGAATTAAATGTGAAGTGCTACACAGCCCAACTTGAGATCTACATATTAATGTATTGCTTGAATGGGACTTAAATTATAAAGTATTTGATTCTTACTTTAATAAGATATATGGTTTTCCACTAACCATGGTTAAAATGTTCTAAGAAAAGCTAATCCAAAAAGTAGAGAAGCATAAACGAATGAAAACACAGTACAGTACACTTGCTATGGTTGTGCTTTGGTTGGCACAAATTTTCCTAACTTGGTTATCTCCATATGTGTTGGACTTTAACTCACATAGTTCTCATGTTGTGAAAGACTAGTATAATACTCTGATTTCAAGTTAGAATTTATTTAAATAATACATTTAGGAATTTGGTCATAGAAATCAAAATAAATGATTGTTGGGCACTCATACAACATACTTCAAAAATTTCAAATGTATTTTGTAAATGTAATTGTATATACTGTAATTGTATACAACATATTGAACCACAAACCAGCCAAACATATTTTAGCTTAGTGGGTCCTGGACAAAGCTGAACAAGTGGATTGATTTAGTAAGCCAGAGGTTCTTAAGCTTTCTTGGTTGACAGTGTCCTTAGTATCTCAGTAATTTTTTCGTGGTGCTAGTCCATTCCCAAACTCTGCACTGTAGCACCCCAGGAACAGTTAGGACAATCCTGTTTATTAAGTAGTAAAATAAACTCTGGTACCCCTGAGAGTTCACTGGGTTGCTGTGATGCAGTTTGGGAACTGCAGCAGTAAGATATGATTAAATTTAATCTCAGTGGGTTGTATAAACACAGCCAAGCTTAGCAACATACTGAAAATATGCCAGTCATCCCAATCTGTTCCTGTACGGCAGTGGTGTCCAAACTTGGCCACTTTAAGATGAGTGGACTTCAACTCCCAGAATTCCCCAGCCAGCCATGCTGGCTGGGGAATTCTGGGAGTTGAAGTCCACTCAAAGTGGCCAAGTTTGGACAACATTGCTGTATGGGGACCTCTACATTATCAGGTTGAGTGAAAAGTCCTATTTTTGAGGACTCGTGCATAAGTCACCTGGCATACATTCCCCCCCAACCCCTAGATGCTGTTTGCTATATCTAAAATGAAATAATTATGATGATAATATCCCCACCTGCACAACTGGAGGTAATGCACTCACAGACCATTATTGGTCTGCCTATAATAAGACGACAGGCTGGGAACAATTGATACCTGGACATTTTTTACATATTGTTACTGTAGTCTAAAAAGTAAATCGTACATTTTGGGCCCAACCACCAAGATTATAACAGAAACAGTTCTGTTAAGCTGCAAGTCAAACATTGATGGTGTCCCAGAAGGCCTTAAAACCCTGGCAATTCTCCCAGGCCTTGGGTAGAGTGTTGGTGGAGCTCTGTAGGTAATGTTTGTATCAGAATGAGTGGGAAGCACAGGATTTACCTGCTGTTTTTTTACTGTTTTCTTTAATGTTTTCACTTAATGTACGCTGCCCAGATTTCAAATCAAATTTTTATTACAGTCACAGACCAGCATAGCTGCCCAGAGTTGCTTTGGAGTCAGACAGCCTCTACATCTCCTATTATGGAGAGCAAACTACTACAGAGAACAGAACTTCTCTAAGTAATATACTAATGGGAGTATATAAGTGAGGGTCTTTAATGGAGGCTATTCCTTCAATTCAGTACTCTGTTCTATGCATGCTTCCATTATTGTTTCTATTTAATAAGAGTTAAAATTAAGGAAAAGACTCATAACTATAAATTAAATGCTAGAATATCTTAAAGAGCACAATCTCTGTTCTGATAGAAGGATTTGTACCCCAAATAAATAGGGCCAAGAGCTTTGAGGCATATTTAATTGAACTTAGTTCTATTTAGACTTCACAAGATTTTGGAAGCATTATTTTTCATATAATCATGGACTATATAATTATGTTTTGTTCAAACAAACAAAAACATGAAAAATTAACATCCCAGAATCTTTTGAATTACAATTAACCTTTTGGCCACATGGATTTTTTCATTTCTTACCTTTATCCTAGGAGTGTAAATCCATCCATGCATTTGAAAATACGTTTATTTTAAATCAACCATAGCTCGAGATCAGTATATGATTTCCAGCTACAACTCAGCTTTCTGGTAATCTCTTTAAATATTATACATTAATTTTCTTTCTGCTTAGTTTGCTACTTTTACCACTAACTTTTAAAACATGCAGGCGGTATCTGCAAAACTAACGGTACTGCCATTCCATCGAGGATTCCAAAGTTAAGCAAGGCTCTCACATCGTGCCTTGATGGTTTTGTTCCTGATTTCCATCTGATTGGGGGGGGGGGTTGTTCTTCTACTTCATGTCTTTGCCAATGCCAGTGTAACTTTAAACGATGTAGATGACACTATGCAATTCAGTTCTTATGCACCCATGCTTGATATATTGCTTGCAAAATGCAAATCATTTTAGTGTCTTTTGGGGGTTGGACTAGGAGACCTCCAAGGTCCCTTCCAACCCTATAATTCTATGATTCTATGATTCTTTTGATTCTAAACCTATAGAACCAGAGAGTTTGCAAATGCATAGATAGAATTTATGGTGATGATCAGACAGACTTCAGTAGGTTTGTCTGACTATTAGTATCAAAACTGTTCTAGTTATTTCTTACAAAGATGCTCATGTCTTTGGATTTTTTTCCTGCGTAATTATAGGAGTCTCTAATTACACAGCCAGTTCATTTTCTCTTAATGCTGCTAGATATTTTGTTTTTACTAACCTGTTTCTTGTTTGGGTTGTGGTGGCATAATCTGTAATTAAAACTTTTTAAAAGAAATGTACTATCAAATCATGCTAGTGGAAAGGTGGCAATAGCAACATATTGAAATTGAAAAGGAAGAGGTTATGCTGCATCATTATATAATATAAAATAAGATTCAGCACATTTTTTTAGTTCTTTGGACTGGGTTATCAAAATTTTGGATCTTGGAACTATCACACAGTCTCCAGATCCATAAAAGTGAAAATGCTATATAGAATTACACTGGAGAGCTAAACTTTAAGGCCAAACTGTGACTACAGGTAGTCCTTGCCTAACAACCACAATTGGGACCGGAATCAAGATCGTTGAGAAAAGTGGTCGTTAAATGAGATGCCCACATGACTGTTTCACTCAATAACCACAATCCAGGCGCTCCTGATTGCAGTCATTAAGTGTGGCCCACCATTTTTTAAAGAGTAGTAAATTTAGAGCCGCTGCAACCGCCAGCTCCAATGGTTCTACGGCTCCACTAGCTGCAGAACAGCTGATTGGCACTCCAGGTATTTCTCTGTGGCCCAGAAGAATTTTTAATTTACTAATGTGGCCCTTTCCCCTCCACAAGTTGTGCAGGCCTGGCCTAGAGTATGTATGTATGTATGTATGTATGTATGTATGTACGTATGTATCAAATGTATATGTCCCTCCATCTTACACAAAGTGACTCTGGGCGGCATATAATAAAACCAACAATTAAAAGATTATACAAAAGCCATTTAAAATAAATATAAATAAAAAACAAGGTGACAAAAAAGAATACATCAGAACATTGTACATGATGCAGCCAACACATGGGCTCCCCGTTGGCAGGGGATTCCCCAGGCTTGCTGAAAAACCCACATTTAAGGGATTTCTGGAAGGTCAATAGGGTTGGGACCAACCTCACCTTGTGGGGGACGATATCCCAAAGAGCAGGTCCCACAGCAGGAAAGACTTGTCTCCTAGGCCCCATCAGATGGAACTTTTTGGTGGATGGGACCCAAACATGCCTCTCCTGCCAGACCTGATGAGATGGGGAGATGTAACTGGGGAAAGCCAGTCCCTCAAATAAGCTGGCCCCTTGCCATGTAGGGCTTTAAAGGTCAAAACCAGTATGCTCTGATTAATCCCTTGGACTCTGGTACTGAACACTATCTGTAATGGTTGAATGGCTGGACTTCTTTTGCTGCTGCTTTAGCCTATCAATCAGTGTAGCTTGGCCTGCCTCAGCTTCCCTCTCTGAATAAACCTAAGTACTAGTAATAACTAATAATCTCCTTGTGAAGCTTCTTGGGTACAATCATGACATAATTCTCCATAAGAATCTTTTCAAACTTGGCATTTTATGAAGAGTTAGGATTGCAAGTCTCTTAAAATTTGAGTGGGTTTATTAAATGGGTAGATTTGTTTTGATTGTATAGTGTAGTATATAGATTGTATAGCATTGAGTTATATAGGTAATCCTCAGTTATCAACTGTAATTGGGACCAGGAACTCCATTGCTAAGCGACACAGTCATAAAGCAAACAATCACATGACTCTGCCAACTTATGATGATAGTTTCTGTTGTGGTCATTAAGCAAATCTCGTGTGGTCATTAAGCATGATGTCACGTGACCACGACTTCTGCCAGCTTCCCCACTGACTTTGCTTGTAAGAAGCCGACAGTGAAGGTCACAAATAGTGATCACGTGACTGTGGGATGCTGGACCATTGTAATTGCATGCCATTCCCAAGCGCTAAAATTGCAATCCTGTGATTACAGTGACGCTGCAATGGCTGCAGCTTTGAGGACCAGCTGTAAGTTTCCTTGTTTAGTGCCATCGTAACTTTGAGCTACATTGTAACAGTTGCTGAATGAGTGGTCACTAAGTGAGGACTACCTGTATATAAAAAAGGCAGGATAAAAATATATCTCCAATAATAACTTATTCATCAAATTAGAGTATTAATATTATAAAGTAATAATTGACTATACATCTGAGATCCAGATGGCCCTACCCTGTTAGTCTTCCAGAAGGCCATGAAGACATCACTCTTCCCCAGGTGCTAGGCCAGGATAGGAGTCAAGTCCAGCACATGTGTAGTTTGGTATGGGATTATTAACAAAGTTTTGTCGGCACAAATAAGCAAGTAGTCCTCTTATAAGAATTAATACTAGTGTACAAACTACAGAATTACAAACTAGTGTAATTCTGTGAGTTTGGCTGAAGCTGGTTTCCCTAGATTCACCTTTCTTCATCTGATGTGCTAGGATCACATCTGTTGGATCTATTAGTTAGCATGGTAAAATTAAAAAATCTGCTTTACAAATACAGGTAGTCCTCATTTAGCAACCAGAATTGGGACAGGCAACTCATTTGTTAAGCAAAGCAGTTGCTAAGTAACACCACAACTCTGCTTACGATCTTATTTCAGCTATCCTTTGCTTTACAGACCTGCAAAGCTCATAAATGCAGGGATTGGTTGCGAAATTACTTTTTCCTCACTGTTGTAACTGCGAACAGTCGCTAAATGAGACAGTTGCTAAACGAGGACTACCTATATGTTTACTGCACATCTTGTAATGTATGTTGTAAAGCTGTAGTGTTGCAGATTAGGTACCACTAGATGGTGCTATTGCTTATGTCACATTTTTAATGTTTCCAACCCAAAAGAATGCAGCAGCTATTATGTAATTTCTAGGCTCAGCACACTGTTCTTTACCTGTCTGTTAGCAAGGTAACTCTCTGTAAATCCAACAGTACTGGACTGAATTGAGTACGGGGAGAGAAGCCAGTCAAAGAAAGACTGAAAATGGGCCACATTGGGCTGGGGACTGCAGAGGGAAAAAAAGTCTAAAAAATCCCCCCAGTGCATCCCTATGGGAGAGGCAGTTGAGCAGCTCCTCGGAAGGTTGGTGTGTGCTCCATTCTTTCAGTCCTTCTCCCTCCTGTTTATGTGACTCAGAGCACAGCATATACAGCCCACCTGCTGTTTCCCAGTGCATACAAATACACAAACAGACCACGATGGAGAGTAGAAATACAGACATGCGCACAGATGCAGCATGTTACTTTGTTACACAGAAGAAAATACAGTCACTCCTATCCTGTGGCCACTGCTGGCAGAGGGTGGGAAGAATTCCAGAAGCCTTTACCTTGTTTTTCGTTGCAATCCAATGGCATGTTAGAAAGAAATTATGTTGGGATTCTGTCTGTTTCTGTCCATCAGCAGGATAACACTCTGAAAACAGAACAGAATGAGACAAAATCGGGGTGGGGGAGTGGGGGAATAAGCCAGAAAAAGCAATCCTGAATTTGAAAATGGGCCCAATCTTGCTAGAGGCTGCAGAGAAAAACATTCCCGAAAGTTCCCCCTGTGCTTTCTTATGAGGACCCAGAGTCCAGGCAAGTCAGCCAGGTGCTACCACCTACTGAGACATCTATTTATTTTTTAATTACTTTAATATTATTTATTAATTTTACCTCGTCCAAAATAAACTGAATGCCTATTCCACAGTCCACTTGTTTTTTGATCAGGAGCATCTTTCTCTTGTCTGGATTAATTTTCAATTAGTTGTCATCCAGCCCATTATTACTTCCAAACATTTCTTCACAACATTAAAACTTCCCTGGTAGTAGATGAAAAAGGAAAACAAACATCTGCATATTGGTATCGGGGTATCCCAAATACCCTAATGATCTCATCCAATGGTTTCATTTAGGTGTTGAATAACATGGGAGGTAAGAATGGATCCTGAGGAATTCGGTGTGCCAAAGTTCATAAGCTGAATGCACATCCACATATTTCGCCACCTAAAACCAACCTCTGAAGAAGGATAGGAAACATTTAGAAGCTGCACCTTCTAAACCCATCCCTACCAGGAAGTTCAGAAGAATATGATGGTCAATGGTAACGAACACTGCTGAGAAAACCAGTAGGGACATGCCCCACCTGTCTACTTCCCCAGCATAACTCATCCACTGGGCTGTCCAAAAAGATCTTAGTCCAAATCCAGACCTGAAACCAGAATGTAATAGTTAATAGATAATAGATAATTTAATCCAATTGAAATCCACATTAAAATCAAGGATTAGATAAATGTATGAGCAATTAAAAACTTGGCAAAATAGTGTTCTTGTCAACTTCCTAAATACTGGGAGAGTGTGGGTCAATCACATTTCTCTTGGGAGTATATTTCATAGCCTGGGAGCCACCAAGAAGGCCCTTTCCTGCATACTGTAATGCAACTCTGGCAATGGATATCTTCAGAAGGGCCTCTTCTGCTGAACTGAGTCGCCAGGCAGGTACACAGCAAGAGAGGCATCCACAGATAAGAGAGGCTCCAGCATTTATGGCTTTATAGATCAATCCCAAACTTTGAACTCTGTCTGATAGACAATTGGCAGCCAGTGTAGTTTTTAAGTACAGGGATCATATGATCCCTACATCTTGCATTGGTCAACAACCTGGATTTTGCATTTGTACCAATTGCAATTTCTGGACACTTTTCAATAGTAAGTATGCTAGCTGGGATTGCAATGGCGAAGAGGCCTGAGCATCTCATAAAAGGGATTGGCCACTAGAAGCAAAGTTTGTAGTCAAAGTTGGTTTATAGGGTTTCCCTCTTTGACTCCTTTATGTGCCTTCTTTGAGCTACTTCATGTACCTCAATTTGATTAGACCGATAGTCTCAAGGTTGTCACCACTTTAAATTCCTTTTTTTCTGCTTCATTCTTTTCCTTACAATTCAGCTAGATCAGGAGATTTGGCCTCCTTTCTAAATGTAATTCCCTAATAAAGTTGTTCTTTAAAAAAAGAAAAGAAAAGCACTAACCTTTATGCAAGTTGCTCTGTTGCTTTTATTTCTCTCTGCACACATATTTGTGCTGCATAAGACTAATTACACAAAAATCTCCTGAGGTTCCCCAGAGTACATCTTGCTTCCTTTCTTATGCCCTTCCTCCAGTCCAGCCTCAGAGTAATTTAAGGATCATACACATTTTGTTCAGAACTCTGTAACCATTATTGAATCTTGCTATTTGTCCTTTTTCCTTTGACAGCCAACAGGTAAAAGTTTAATCCAGAAATTGCTTGCTCTCAAATATTTTTGTTCATCCTTGCTCAACGCTATCTTTGGTCTACTCTGATGTCTCTCTTAGTATCAGACAGAGAATATAAAAGATCTGGGAAGCAGCTTTAAGAGCCTAGTCAAGTGTCAGTGTTTAGCTACCTTTTAATCAACTTCTATGCAAAATCCTTAGGGTTCAGCTTGAGTTTTTGCCTCTCTTAAATTATGGTTAAAAGCCTGGAGAATAAAGAACAGCTTGTTGTGCCCACAGCGCTCTTCTAATTCTCTGTAACTATTATTCTTTAAACTAAGAATACATATTAGAAACCATGGTCAACACAGTATAAATCATTGAATGAAATTATAAGCTGTTAAATCAGTACTGAAAATCTAATGTAATTGGAATAACAATTCTTAGTTTTTTAAAAACAATATATTATATAATTTATGAGTAATTAATGATATATTGGAAAATCATAATTTCTGTGGTATTTTAAACCCCTTATTTATTTATTTGTATTTTACTCTTTTATTCTTTTTACTTACCTTTTATCTCTCTTTGTTTATACTCTTTCTCTAAAATGTCTAATTAAAAGAATAATTAAAAAACTGTCCACATAATCACCAGGAGGGAAGCTTGACCTGAGGATATCTTTACATTTTCAAGCTATACATAAATTATGGAATAATAGTGTTCTTTTTTCCTCTCCAAAACCAACTAATTGTTTCCATAGCCCAACATTTTCACCACAAAGAATGGTCACTTTACATGCCCTGCCATGTCAGTCAGAGTGGCTCCTTCTGTAGTTTATGAGTCATAGTACTATATTCCTTATTTTCTACATACCTTTCATTTTCCCATTTTATACCACATGCAGTAGAATAAGCAAAATGCTAAGAGATCTATAATCATTAATTATTATTTTTATTGTAGTATATTTAATATTTCCACCATGAGCTCAGAATAACATCGGCAATAGGCACCAAACTATTTAATCCTCACATTAATCCTAACTTCTTGTATATATGGAAGAGGAGGGCAAGAGTACAACTTTCAGATTTTTGAATCTGGAGGGTTGTTTGAGCTAATTATTCTCCAGCGTAGAAGTATCTATTGCATTTGGAGAACAGATTTGTTTGGAATGTGGCATCACTTTCAAAAATATTCCTCCACATCAGTGACTGCCTTAACCAATATTTACAAACTTGCATATATACATGTGATCTAAAGACATGGTGAAATATCATATTTGGTAAACCAGGGACAGAGAAATTTTGGAAGCTTGGAGTTGCATTTGGGATAGGTAGGACAATAATGTCATAATGATTGGTGAAACTGAAATTTCTGGGGAGTTCTTTGGAGGTAGGTTTCTTGTTAGGTCTGGTTTCTTGGTTTTAAGGTGTATTTTCTGGGACTTAAATAGTGATGACAAAATGACAACAAGCTTGCAATGATGTTACAACACAAACGCTGCCATCATGTACTTGTGTCCTGACATCTGGCACAAATAGAGTGGCTGCCAGATTACAGCATTATCCAATTATCAGTTGTACTCAAGACTTAACTAACCATTCAAATAGTTGCTGGCATCAAAAATAATGCCATCTGAACTATTCTAAATTTTAAATTCATGTGCAGAAGCCATGATTCTCATATTTATTATTTACCAATCCTGCCTGGTCATTTCCAGAACATGTTTACTGATCATTATCTAGCAATAAAACTTCTATCCTTTTACTACCAGTGTGACTAGATCTAAGACATTCCTCCATTGTTTTGCTGGGAAGTGCTATGAGACAGGCTGATAAACACATATTTGCTTAAACTCATTGAGGCATTATGTCAGTTGAAATTACAACTGAAGTGAAAGAGAAAAAAAAACAGGATTAGATCAGCAGGCTATCTAGTCCAGCTTTCTGTCTTAGTTGATGGCCAAATAATGCATGCAGGAAATTCATATGCAGGATTTGAGAGCAATAGACTTAAATGATCCTGAGCAACTGGCTTTTAAAATTAGTTGTCTTTTGATTCTGTAGGTAATATGGCCATCAAAACTGTTAGTCACTGATGGCCCTTTCCTCCAAAAATATGTCCAAGATCCAGATGACATCTTAGGCACCAAATTCCAAAAGTTACTCACGTACTGTGTAAAACAAAACAAAACAAACCCAAACCCCAAACCAAAAACATTTATTCTGAATCTCACTACATTTATTTTAATGAATTAATTGTGAGAGGAGGTTTTTTTCCCTCTACATTTCCCATAAACTGATAGAATTTTATCATGCCCCGCCTTAGTTGTCTTCTTGCTAAGTTAGAAAGTCCCAAACCATATACTTTTTCCTTGGAGAATAGCTACTCTGTTTTCCTTTGATGAGAGGTATAGAGAAGCTCCCCACTCTTAGACTGTATGTCTCCTGCAAGCCCACTTCCTTTCATATGTCTTAAATATAGGTGCTCTGTTTTTCCACAGATTGACTAGTATTGTTCTCAGTTGGAGATACTGAAAAAGTGCTGGAAAGACTTCAGTGCAAACCTTCCCCAAACCATGGCTTGGGTTGTCTTGAGAACAGTGATCATCTTGGCTCCAGATGCTATATAGTTGCAAGAAATCTCTATCATCTATCTATCTATCTATCTATCTATCTATCTATCTATCTATCTATCTATCTATCTATCTATCTATCTATCATCTCACACACCCACACACATGCACACTTTTCCAACCTGGAACCCTCTAAATATGCAAGAAATTGTAGAAGTTATATGTCACCAAAATGTGGAAGTCCCCAGGCAAGTTCATTCTCAATGGTGAACTCAGAAAAGAAAAATTCCACACTAGCTTAGTCATTGCCTAGGCCAACAAGGACTAGGCAATGGGCATCAATAAATAAATGGGCTAGAGGGCAGAGCTGGTCCTGCTAGCAAACAGGGTGGTAGCTGTAATGTGACTAGATGGCCCAGCAAAGTGGAAGAAATGATCAGTTGAAGAAACTTCAGCAGTCATGAAATGCTATTTCAAATCAGATCCTGAAACTATGGGATTTCCAAAGAGAATGTTTGATGTTTGAAAACATAAATAACCAGACTCAGAAACTGATGAAAAACACTATGGATCAATGAAGATTTATCTTTAGAATAAAAGGACATCAAATTGCAAGAACTGGAAAAACTGACTATACTAATAATATTGATAACAATATCACAAATTAAACTGAAGATCATCAAATAAATTAACTTTTTGAAGAGCTGCTGGGAGGGGTCATCTGTCAGTTTAGAGTGAACTATCATCAGTATGCTAATGATACTCGAACATATATCTCTACTCTTGGCTGTTAGAATAACACAGTCTTGCTGTCTCTCATATATCAAAGCTGCTATGTTCCATTTCAAAGAATGTTATTATAGTATCTTCATACTTTGGATATCAGAACTTCCTTCATGTTAACCAGCATCCATATCAGTAGCAAAGTAATTCTTCCTTGTAATTTGGGATTAATGTAGATGTGTGAATGCTTAAACTGTTTTTGACAATCTTTCTGATAATCATGAGGCTCTAGCTTTTGGTTCATCTGGGTGCAAGAGACCAGTGATTCACTGTAACATGCTTGCTTTGAAAAATAAAACAATTGTTGGATTATCTCCCATTGTTTGCTTTTTTGGGGTGAGTTTTCAGTTTAGACTAAAGTTTTGGGGGAAGAATTCACAAATCAATGGTATCATAATTAATAGGGGGAATTAATGTGGAATTCCCCACATGAAATTAATCAGTTCAGTCAAGAAATAGCAGGTTCTCCTATCATGATAGGATATCAAAGATATTGGCTCAGCTGACATTAGAAATGAAGAAGCAAACTGTAGTTGATGCAGAGAAATGAAGAGCTATGCATTCTCTACAATCCATCTCAGAGGACTTTGCAACATGGAAAGAGTTGAACAGCAAAACAGGTTGTTCTCAGTAAAGGAGAACAACCTTCTAAAGAGGACAGGTGCATACGCCTGTTGCAGTACAGGGGAAAAACTGTTGCAGTGCAGGGGAAAAGTTGCCCATGAATGACTTGAGCAAGCTGTGTTGCTGTGTTGAAAGCTGTGTCAACACCTTTGATCAGTAGCATTTGATTCTGATTGAGACAAAACCAAGTCCATAAGGATATCCTGTTGTTCAAAGAAGGGGTACTTCTGGGCACAATCTGCATTCAAGTCTTTTCTTGGCCTTGTTTTCACTCTGATTTACAAGCCTACATTTGTCTGCCAATCATGAAATGCAGCCACCTCGGAGATGGTGAAAGAGTTCCCTTTGTTTTGAACAGTGTAGTGAAAGCACATTAGCATTGTATTTCAGTTATTTTCTGGCTGAGAACAATCTCCCTTTGTATAGAACTCTGATCACATGTCATGGACCAGTAAGTCAAGGTGAGAAGAATAGAAATGCATCTCATATATCTCAAAGTGGTGCTCAGGAAGGAAGAGAGTAAAAAGAAAATCCGGGGTTTTCCTTTGAAATTTTCTATTTTCCACAGTACCTAACTACAAAGAGTCAATTTACTTGTAATTACAATGCTGAACTCATTACTGTCTTTGAGTTCATAGTCAGGCAACAATAACACGTTTTGGTCAGAGGAGAATGTTCTTTCAAAAAGAAATGCCACTTGTAGCAATGATAACATGCATATATGGTGGTAGCAGTGGAGTTCTGGAATCTGCCCTGTGGCTAATATAGAAACTTGTTTGGAGATTGCTATGTTTGTAATAAAAATCAGGTAGCAAATGTTATAAATAATATGCAGTTGCAATTATGCAACAATGCAATAAATAAAATGAGTCCTATTAGAATTCCCCTAAGAGAGGAATGGCCAGCCCTTCCTATTCTATGCTCTCCAAAAATATTGTTACAGCTCCCATAATTCTGTAAGCCAAGACACCAGTAGACAAGTGATCCTGCATATATACATCTTTATGTTTGGGGTCCACATATATTTGAATATCTACTGAACTCATGCTGGGGAGATGGAGGGTGGGGAGAGACAAACCATGTCTCTTTCACAGAAAAGAAGGTGGTTGAGTATCCCCTTCCATGTTTATAGCTGAAGAGATCCAAGCACAACCAAAATGTTAGCAGTATTCCATTATATCATTTGTTTGGAGATGTTAGCCTAGAAAGCAAAACATATTTAACTTTGCTTCTCTAATTCTGAGAAATCAAGGAAATTGAATAAAGTTAATACAAACAGGAATTTAGTAGAGGAAAAGAATGATCCCTTACATCTAAAATGCATTTCTTTAGGAAATATTACACATAGTCAAGTTATGCCGACACATCAAGAAAGAAGGAGAATCTAAAGAACTTCAGTGAGGATTTAACTGAACACTTCCAGGGTGCTTAATGTAGTATACACTTTATAACAATTTGGAAAAAATATCTGGGATAGTTTTGTTGCTGAATTTCAGAAGCAATGAAAAGTATCTTCCAGGGACCATCAAGACTGTTGTGTGTCAGAGGTAGTGTAGTGATGTATTTGGGTTACCACAGGTTGCCAATCAGCACGCACAAAATGTGATAAAAATGGAAGATGTGGAAAGAACTGGAGGAAATTTTATGTCAGTAGTACTAGACCTTTTCAAATGCCCAAAGTGATCTTATAAAAATGGAATGGATCCAGTATGCACAGGAGTCCAATGGTCAGGACTTCAGAATCCACATAAACCTTATGCTGTAGCAGAAGTAAGTTGTACACAGGTTTTAGATTCATTTTGTTGTCCAAGATCTTCCTTTGAAAGCAAGTGCTGAAAAGTTGGCAGAAATTCCCACCATTCTGAAATGGGATATCTAGAAATTGAACTGCAGACCCTAAAATGGGCCTGTTCAAACAACTCCCTATCCATTAAATCAGAGGGAAAAAAGCTATGACATGCATTGCAGAGCCCCACCCACTGCATAATTGCCCTGCCTACTGAAACATTTCTTCTCTGCAGTGTTAGTAAGGATAGTCCCCAGGCACCAAAACATTGCCCTTCTTTGCCTTACAAGTACGGCTACTGGATCTGAGTTGCAAAAATCTGGTTGACCACATTATGCATCTCTTTGTTTCTCTCTGCACTTTTGCAGCCCAGCTCTAATAGCTCTATTACAGACTTCCTGTGGAGAATGTTAAAAAGGAATTTCCCAGTAGCAGTAACTCTTAAAGGAAACTGTTATGTTTGCATCAATTCTAGCAAGATGTCACATATCACAAAGTCTGTATTTCATTTTTTCTCTGCAGAGGATGCTATACATGCTTGGGCCTATGCATGGAGTTAAAATATTACATCAGTTTGCTTGATACTATCATAGAAAATACTGTTCACTATCTTTATATTGAGGAAATTGCTTCTTTTACTGGGAGTTGCTTCATCAAGATGTATAGATGTACATATGCATTACTTCAATTTATATTCTGACTTTTCCCCCATTGGATGCTCAAAGCAGCCCTGGGCTGATGTTCACTTTGGAAGATAGATGACTCCCTGCTCAACTGCTAGTTTATAAGATTTCATTTTGTGAATCAACAAACTCCATTCTTTGGCAGCACAAAATGGGTGTGCGGAATAGAACCAGCCCTGCGCAGGCCTTGGCACTATTCCAAACTACTCTATTGGACAATGAAGTTGAAAAACATGGGGGATGATTGCTGTTAAATTGTCTTGGGCTAGAAGTGACGCAGTAAAACAATGAATGAATCTGGTAAAGTGGTTTCTATGAGAGGAGTCTACTGAATTTAATTGCAGCGATGCAAACAGGTTGGCGAGGGAGCAAACCTTCTCCCCCGCAGATTCCAAATAATGGTGTGTTGCAAGCTTGACAGCACTGGGTAAACATGGGTTATCCCTGTAGTGCAAGGTAGAGTTGATAATACTTGCTATATTGTTCTACATTTGGAGACAGCCAAAATAAAAGACTTTCCGTGTATGGTGTTCAAAAAACACAGCAGCACACCATAATGAATAAAGTACTGGGCCATTTTCATATACTGACCAAGTTCATGCATTATGCAAAAACCATTATGTGGTTTACTTTGTTTTTGCTTAGTATATTATCGGAACCCAATCACTGTTGTTTGTAAACTATGGGATATGGCTTAGTGGCACTGGCTTATACAATAAACTATGGTTAAAATAATTAATGGCTTACACTGATATGTGAACTCAGCACTGAATCTCATCTTAAATTTCTTTACTACTAACAGTTTTTTAGTAATGGAAGAGAAAGAGAACAATAAATAAATAGATAAGGAAAAGAATGGCGTGAATTTTAAAGGTTGAGCATCTAGGAGAAGCAAGCTTTTTCTCTTCTTAGTGTATAGTCCTTTCCAACCTAGTGCTCTTCAGACATGTGGGATTTAACTCTCATCACATCAAGCTGGCTGCGTATTAGGGAAATTGAAATCTAACACATCTGGAGGACACACAGATGAGGAAAGATGCTGCACTTGACCTCAACAGGGACAGGAGTTTTTTACAGTTAGCTAAATTTGTGTAAAGCTTTCTGTACTGTTTGGTTCTATTTTTCAGCTCATTATTAGGCAAGCACACTTGTGTATAACAGCAAAAACAGTTCTTTCCAAGAGATTCTTGATAACAAGTCTGTACAAGGATTTTGGTTAGGATGGCTGCTGTAATGATTATGGCGTTAGAAAGAATAAAAACACATCAACAAAGTGAGATGATACTAAATTAGGAGGAAATACACATCTCAAATGAGGACATACAATAATGTTGTCTCAAATACCTTAGGAAACTGTAAATGTGATCACTAATTATGGTAGAGTAAGTAATTATGGACGAGTAAGATAATATATTTTATAGTACAAGTTTAGATGAATTCTAGAGTGATTGCCTGCTGATAGACTGCAAAGATACATTAGTAGCGAATAATTAAGCCTCCATAGTTAAACGTACTTAGCCACAGGAACATAATACACGGTTAAGTAAAGCAGGAATAACAACGATTAGCAATAAAATAAGAATTAAATTCAACAAAACTAGAAGAGATAGCAGTGTTAAAAATAAACACCAAAGCCATATTTAAAAGCTACATTTTAGCTAAAACAACTTTGAATATTAACTTTAAAAACTCTGAGCAGCACAAAGATTGATCTCCTGCAGAGTACAATTATGGTTATTAAAAGCCATAGTAGTAAGACTGCTAATGATGTGTGGCTGTCATATCACTTCCATTCAACAACCGAATGATTTTCTTTAAACAAATTATTTTCTTTAAACAGAAATTAAGCAGAAATTCTACTTCCAAATAGAATTTCTGTTTAGTAGTGAAACAAGATAATTAATGCACTGAAGAAAATAAATTGGGCCCAATCCAGGAAAAAGTTAACAAGTTATGTTCCATGGGGAAAAAATGGGACTAATAACACAATTCTATAGAATTTTCATAGCTGGATTCACTCAATAGGACCCAAAGGTATAGCAAATATATGCTGGGGTACACGTTTGATAGCTAATTCTGAAGTCCGGGTACAAAATGGACAGGACTGTAGCATAGTAGAGCTGCAAGCTTTCAGATGTGCAATTCTAGTCTCTCAACAACATTTTGACCTTCTTGCCATAATGTGCAGTTGACTGTCACCAACAATTGAGACCTTTCTGATATTTGCCCCTGTATGAGTTAATGATGTAGAGTGGAGTTTCCTGCATTCTTTCCTCAGATGTAATCCTTTTGCCATTACTCTTCTCCATTCAGTTTAGGCAATACCTGCACACTAAGTTTAACATCATATTCAACAAGCTGTCGCTTTTTTCAGCGCTTGGTTGGGACATGTGGTTTGGGCTAACAATAACCAACATTAAAACCAATATACATATAATGTTAACCTTAGTTAATCTCGTGTCTCATGTCTCTCTAGGCAAAAACAAACTTAAATTTGCAGTCAAGTATATATTCAAAAGGGGTTCTACTCAGTGGGGCAGGAACTGATGAGCTGATCTAGACAGGAGTTGAAGATAGCACCTGCTCATAGCCTACACATCAAATTATGCTCAGAAGGATGTATTACAAACATTTAAGCTCAAACGGCACCTGAGGGACTTATGCAGCCAGCTAGACTAGTTCTTTCAGTAGAATGAACAGAGAATAGCACACTTTCTTTTCCCTGCCCTGGATAGTTACACTCATCTGAGTTACCCTATAATAAAATAGCAGTGGTAGCATTTAATGCAACATCACTTTCCATCTCTATACAGTTGTCTCTCTTTCTCTCTCTCTCTCTCTCTCACACACACACACACGGAGAGAGAGAGAGAGAGAGAGAGAGAGAGAGAGAGAGAGAGAAGATCTGTGAGCAACAGGCATTTTATGACTATACGTCCCTGTGGTTACGTGATATTCAGAAATGGGTAGAATAGGAATGAATATGCTGCTTGTCTTCATTTATATTTTACATGTAATGCTGGGGATACTTAAAAAATATACAAAAGTACCATTGCTCATGAAAGAGGAATGGGAGAAGTGTGTACCGCATACAGTGCCAAGTATTTTGATAAACCTAATTTGTTATCAGTTTTAACATCAGTTTGATCATCAGTGTACATTATAATTTAAATAGTATCATAAACAAAGTATTCCAAAGCCACCAAAGAGATTACGGTTTTGGGTCATGGAGGAAGTCCCCAGTCAAAACATTCAGTTGTCAGATTTCTTTTAAAGTGTTTTTGTCCCTTGGCACAAACTGTCCAGATAATTTTAATTAAGAAACTGATCATTCTTTCCATGTCTTCATAAATTTGTAGATTTGGGGAGGGCTGGGAGGAGGACATAATTCCAAGTTCTAGAGAAGAAAGTGACAAAAAATAAGTGTGTCTCAAAGTGGGCTGTGCTTTTTCTGATCTGACAAGTCCATCAGTCCTTATATTGCTTTTAGTTCTTGGAGCTTGGTAAATCAATCTTTGACAATCTTGACTACTAGTCTTTAACTGACCATTGGGTTTACTGTAATAGTCTTGTATATTGGTCATCTTTGCTTTAAACTCTGTTTATAAGGTTGTGGTGGCAGAATTATTGTTGTTGCTGCTGCTGTTATTTCTCCCTAGCATTTTTCCCACAGGTGCAGGATTGGCTTTTTTGGATCTACCAAATCTTGATCCATTGTTTGTGACAGGAACTGACCAACCCGCTTGTCACCCAAGCCTGACGTTGTGGGCTGAGAGAGGGTGATTGGAGCAAAGTCTCCCAGCTGGCTTTCATGCCTAAGGCAGGACAAGAACTCACAGTCTCCCAGTTTCTAGCCTGGTTTCTATCACTACCTTTATACCACTAGATGACATATTATTATTATTATGGTTGGTTGCATAGTCAGCCAGATGTTTAGACTGGATCTGGCATTTTTATCCACCAATCTAGTCCTTCCCAAGGACTTGGGACAAGCAGATGTTGTTGTTTGATGGTGTTAAAGGTATTGTTGCAGGGTATAAGCTGTTCTAAGTGAAACTGCCTTTTGCAATTGACTGATGATGATTTTGTCAATGCTGATGGTGTTCAAGTGATGTTCTACAGGTTCTGGGATTGCACCTAAGGCACCTGTATCTATTGGTACTATCTTTGCTGTCTTTTGCCACAGTTGTTCTATTTCTATTTGCAGGTCTTTGTATCTTGGGATTTTCTCCAGTTCTTTCTCTTCTCTTCTGCTGTCTCCAGGTATTGCAATGGCCACTTTCCAGACTTTTTTGTCTTTCTTATCAACAGTTGTTAAGTCTGGGGTGTTGTGTGACAGGTGCTTGTCCATTTTGAATTCTAAAGTCCCAGAGCGCTTTAGCTTCTTCATTTTCTATTACTTTGTCCCACCAGTTCTTGTTTGCAGGCAAATGGTATTTCGTGCAGATATTCCAATGCACTATTATTATGATTATTATGATTATTATAACATTTGATCTACAATAGCATCTCTGAAATAACAGACTCATCTTAGATATGTCAGTGGGAGCTGTTGCTTTAGGTCACAGATGCACAATTTGTAGCCTACATGCCACAGGTGGTCTACTGGAGCATGAGAGGTGACTCCTTACTTTCCCCAGATTTTATTACTCCCCACCAAATTCCGTGGCACTGCTGCTTCTATCTTGTCCTGCCACGTGCAAGAGAATGAGATGGATTTACCCCCCCCCCCATAGTTCCTTATTTATTTTAAATCTGCTAATCAACTGATATGTAAGGGGGGTAGGAGAACCAATAAAATTACATATGTGTTTTAAATTAATTAAAACTAATAATATTAATGTATAATTTATTTTTCTTCTGTGGTCTCGTCCTATTTTGCAGTGTAGTCCCCAACATGCTGTTCAAAGGCTGGGTGGCCTCTGTCACAACAGAAGTTTCATCTTTGCCTTAGATGTTGAAGTGGCAAATTTAGTGCATTTGGCTAAAATAGAATCATTTACCATATCCCCTCTAAGTGACGGTTCACATAGGCGAGTTGTGGCACTGAGAGGACCATTGCAGATTTCTTGTCCTTGTCTTACATTTGCCCCAATGTCTGATTTATCCAGTTACAGAGTATAACAACCTGAAGTTGCAATGGTTAAAAGTTGTTTGGATTACATGACATAAACTGATCCTTCCTTACCTAAATTGTTCCTGTATCAAAAACTTCTTTGTATGAAACCAATTAGCTATAAAAATAGAAAGCAATTACCTTTGGGAGTCATCTATTTTTGAAATATACCAGCTGGCAAAATAAGAACACTTTACAATGTTCTTGCACATACAGCATGCCATCCTATATTACATGGAAACATATTCTGCTCTAAAAGCTGACCATGGGTCAAAAGCATTAGTACATGAAACAAGAAAGGGAGGCAGGGGAAGCAGGAAGAGCTGGACTAGAAGAAAAACCCACGCTTGCTCCTGCCACTTGGAAGGCTGTAATATTCTGCTTGCAAAAACTGGGGCAATCTTTTCATGCTAGGGCAGTCCAGATGTGTTTGGACTTTGGGGCTCAGAAACCCTAGCAACTTAGCCGGGGATTCTTGGAAATGAATGCTGAACACAGTTGGGAGGCTCCCACTTGGTGAAAAGTGGAGTTTGGGCAAAAGTTAATAGACAGTCAAAGGATAGCCTCTCCTCTTCACATTTCCTCTTTCCATTTTTGTAAGGTTGGCCAGGGGGGAAATAGGCTAATGATGCAAGGAATCACAGCACACTATCAGCAGTGTTACAGAATCTAATATCTAGGAAAAGGATAAGAGAGGAAACTTTAATGGTTCTTGGCAAATCTTGCTATACTATGTACAGTTGCAGTCATGTGGGGCTGGGGGGGGGCAGGAAAAGGCAATTAAAATGATGGTGGGAGCAGTTGGAACCCTTCCTTCATGATGAAAGGTTACAATGTCTGAAGCTTTGAAAGAAAGCTTAGAAAAAAGATGAGTAATGGGGCCAAGATAGAGGTGAATATAATCATGCATAGAAAGTGGCTGGAGAGACATTTCTCTCCGTTTCAAGTAATACCTGACAGTGAGGTCATCCACTGATTTGGAATAGCAAGAGATTCAGGGCAGATAAAAGGAAGTCTTTCCCTGTGCACTGCATATAGCTGAACCATGTAGTCCTCTATATATACAGTAGATATGATGATGGGTATCAGTTCAGATGACTTTAAAAGAGGATCAGACAAATTCAAGGTGGATAAAACTATCAGCGATCTCTAATGGTAACACTACCCGTTATTTCCAGATTTAGAGGCTGAGTACTTACCAAAACCAATTGTTCATCTCCAGCAGTGAAAGTGAACTATTGTTTTCACATCCTACTTTAGGCCTTCCAGAGGTACCTGAATGATCATGGTTGGCAAGAGACATTCAGCTGTGACTGGGTTCAGTTTAGCATGCAAAGCTAGATTGTAATTTAGCCAGTTTGTGGCTCAGTGGCTGCATTTACTTTAGGCACTTAATCTGGTAACTGAATTAGTATATTTTCTGCTTTGATACAGTACCCTGAACCAAATGGAATGTTCACATGCATTAAGCCACACAAAAGGAACCTAAAGTTAAAACCAACCAGTCTTAGTACGTTGTGTGCTTGCAATTTCTAAATCTTCATCTGATCTTGTTAAGCACATTGAACTAAGACAGTAAAATGAATTATGTTATCCATTGCTTAGCATGTTCTCTGAATACAACCACTAAGCATTTAGTCTGGTCTATTAGGACATTTTGTATGTTTTTATGTTCATACTGCTATCTTGGCATTCTTTTATAGTTTCAGGTATTCGGTGTTCTCACTGTTGGACCCCCAGAATCACAACTGACCAATCTTTAGCTGGAATAATAAAGTTTTGGCATATGAATTGTAGCCATCAAATCCCCCAGTCTTTTGTGAAATAAGCTAGCCCCCTATTTTCTGCATGTGGTAGAGATAGGGGGAGCTTCTACTCCCTATGATAAGGAACTTTTCTTAAACAAGCTTCTTTGAACTATCCTAGGCATACCTAAGGATACACCTGCTTCCTTTTTGCATGCAGAAACTTGTTAAAGCTAAGATAATTATCGGGTTAGGCTCCTCTCCTGACTCTTGGCTTGACAAGATGTGCCTTTTGGAGGAAAGGAAATCTGCTAACTCGCCTTGCATTTTCTGGTTTGTATCCCTAACTACTCATATGAATGCCTTTAGCTTTTCACCAGATTTTTTTTAAAGAATTCAGTTTAATTGATACCCAGCTGTAACAAGCTAGGGAAAGGAAGCCCTCTAGATAGGGTAGCATTCAATGGGCAAATCTTCTTAATGGCATAGAATGTACCCTAAGTGGTTCTCTTTCTCTCTGCTGTACTTTTAAGCATAGAAGAAGGATGCAAGGGAGGACCCTAGATGATCTTGCAAAGGGAGCTGGTTGGGCCATACACACCAGAATGCAGCCCTTGGATGAGTTCTAATGTCCCATACATTTGGGTAGGATTTTATAGGTTGATCATACTAAGTGTACATGACCCCAAATTGCTTCTTGCTTAAAGTAATCACTTACAAGATATGATTACCTGTTTAATAAATATAGATTCTGTGCTGGCCATTCATTGTTTGTGCTGGAGATGTTAATATCTTGCTCCCTATCAGCCATTTCCTCCTTCCGATAATTAGTTTTAAACTGATTTCCAGGTGAACTTTTAATCCTAAATGGTGTGATCATCATCACTACTTGATATTCAAGTGATAATGTCTTCCAGAAAATTCCTCACACTACACCAGATTTTTCAGAACAGAGTTTTGGATATTTTTCAAAGGAGTCTTTCTAAAATCACAGACACACACAAACATTGCCCCTTGGAATGCACTTAACAAAACTAAAGTTGAATGTGGATATTATTTAATATGTACAACAGAGCCATCTCCTCAAGAGGCACTCACCAGACTTCAATTTCATCAGCTCTTAGAGATGGTTGATTCCATAAAACACTACATTACTTGTATTTTTGTCCATGACCATTTTTGGAGTACCTTTGGAAGGGGAAATCCCTCTGGACTTATTTGTATAAAGTTGAATATCCAATGAATTTAGCTAAGGAGACACTACTGGATAGGCTGGCAATCAGAAATTTTGTAATATGTTTTGGCAATTAACTATTATTTATTCATACAACCACTGTATTAACTATGTTGTTTACATTTTAATACATTGTTTATTTTAATTATGGTAGACTGCTACCCTACCTAGACCTTCTATTGCTCGTTATGATCTATGGTTGAAACAATATATAGACTGATTGGTTCATGTTCAGTTATCCACGGCTTGGCATATTGTCTAAATACACCCATAAGCATTTAGCCTGGTTTAGTAGGATACTTTTTATGTTCCTATGTTTATAAATGCAATGCTATTAAAGTATGCAATGGAAAGTGTATATCTCTTTGTAAATACCCATTTTATTTTCTAAAATGAAAATTCCTTCTTGTATAAATCTCTCCTAAGGTGCTCCTGGAATGTAAGTTTGCATCCAACTGAAGGACTGGGCTGCCTCTTCTCCCTGTCCCCATACTAGTATCTCCAAAGTCTGAGAAGCCTATTGAGTCGGTGCACAGATTTAAGAATCAGCAAGCTGTCATTTTGTCATGAACCCACTAAGCATTCTTAGGAAAAACACTTCATCTCCAACATGGGAAACAATGATACTAGGTTCTAGAATAGCTTTAGGAATTATAACTAGATAATTCATACTCCTTGAATTCTTGAAAGATGTTTGCAAGTGTTCCCCAGCTGGCTGAGGAATTCTGGGAGTTGAAGTCCACACCTCTTAAAGTTCCCAAGGTTGAAAAACACTGAGTTAATATTACTGAACTTCATAATAAAAATGATTTTTGTAGCTATGGAATATATTTTTAAAACTTTATGGAAAGAACCAATTTTTCAGTCACTGACAGCAACATTGTCTATTGTTAGAAAACAAATTCTATGAGAATACCATCTTCCTGAGGAAGCATACCCAGCTTAGTAAGGGAAATGAAAGTTTAACAGTGCTATATCTTTACTCTGAAGTAAATGTTGATTTTGTTGGCTTATCATGTGAAGCCAAAATGGGGTTTGTTCAGATTTGGCTTATAAACCACTGTAGTTTACAAAGCATGATGTATGGCTTACATGTGCAAATCCAGCCAAGTGAGCTTTATTTAATAAAGCATAGTTGCCTGCACCGGAAGTCAACATGTTCTGTAGCCTTAGATGATTTAATTAACCTTACTTTTGAATAGTCATGTATGAGATTGTATTTCCAGTCCTTTCTAATGTCCTCCGTATTAGTGGCATTTGCTCCATGTAACTGTTCACTTTTTCTAAAAATGTTCCAAAAATGGCATCTCTTGACCTTGACTGACTTCTGACTGCCTGGTCAACTCTCTCTAGCTATTGCGCTACAGAATTTCTGAAAGTATCTAGCAACATACCGTCTTCTGCCATTTACTTTTTAAACGTTTTATAGTTGTAATCAATATTTATTTATTTATTTATTTATTTATTTATTTATTTATTTATCATATTGATATAATATAAACTATCTGGCATTTTTGCCAGTTGATTTAACTAGTCTAAGCCATATATTAAAAAAAAACATTGAAATAAACTGATAATACTCTGACATGACAGCAGAAATGTATTCCCATTATGCAACATTTTTTTGCATGTAATTTATCCATAATATCTAAATGTGAATCCTGCTGAAGCCAGTTTGGACTATCAAACTAAATTTTGCATACATTTTGACAAATGTAACTCAGTCAATCTGAGTACTGTAATTTTAGCAAGAAGAATATATCTGGAAATAACTAGAGACTCTGAAGGAACAAAGTTAAAATCTCTATGGATTTTCAAAGAAACCATTGAACTCATAATGGGCCTCCCTTGCACTGTGTCCTTCCTCTGAGAATTTGCCATCCTGTGACTATCAGAAGTCTAGCTGGGTGTGATTTGAGAAAGGCAGTACCCAAGCTGTGAAATTTCATGCCTAGAGAAATGTTGCTGTTTATTTTTTGGGTGTGCTGTGAAGATCATTCTGTTTCACGTGCTATTTATTTGTGTGATTGCTTTAGAACATCCACTGCGTTTTTTCCAGTAGAATAAATCCTGAGGTATAGCACTCACAGACAGGGGGAAAAAATCACCCAGTGTTTCAGGAAGGCAGCCAGGTAATTTTGTTATTACCTGGATTCTATACAAATGTGTGTCTGTAGGCCTGCAGGAGGATTTTTTTAGTTCAAGAAAACAAACTGATTTGCACATAAAGGGATTTCATGCACAATTAAATTACTGTCCCTGTACAATTTCTGATTTTCTGATGCAGAGATCATCTTCTTTAGTTATTTTTACCATATTACTGTAATGGCCTGACAATTGTAGTTTTACCCCCTATTCTACGACACTGGTCTTGTCTCATCCAGAGGGCATGATTCACTCAGCAGTGTTTTGTTACAAGCCTTATTTATGTCAAAATGAGGACAAATCTGTCATATCATTGCACAAATGATGCAACTATGTAATTGTGTCATGTTGTCTGACACAAGTACATAAGTTGCATGTGACATCATGATGCACGTGTCATAATTTGTCTGCCCCCCCCCCCCGCCCATGCAGATACCTATGGGCCTAATCTTAACCTGCTGCTTTCCATTCCACATAAAACAGAAGAGGGTGAAGGAACTCAAAACTGACATCACTGTCTGTTACCACAGCAAATATTGAGGTGGCTAGAAAGTCAGTTTGCTTAGCGGTTAAAGGCACCAGGCTAGAAACCAGGAGACTGTGAGTTCTAGTCCTGCCTTAGGCACAAACCCAACTGGATGACCTTGGGCCAGTCCCTCTCTCTCAGCCCTAAAAAGTAGCCAATGGCAAACCACTTCTGAAAATCTTACCAAGAAAGCTGCAGGGAGTAGACCAGGCAGTTGCCAGGAGGCAAGACAGACTCAAAAGTGCACACACACAAAAGTTTTGCTAAGAATCTCTAGTGGGGAACAGCTGAGAGTTTCTCTGTCCTTTCATTCCTTTGTAATAGAAAGACAGTTTTTGCGTAACATGCTTCCCATAGTTCCCAGTTCTCCAGGCAGGTTGGGAAACAAGTTCTGGGTTTGCCACTGAAGTTCTTGTGTGATACCTGAGTAGGGCCACCATCTCTGCAAAAAATCAGACAACCGCTAATGGGAGCAGAAAAAACAGAAATGTCTAACTCATTGCTGCTATCTAGTGGCCAAATGGAGCTTTGCAGGAAGATTTATTAGTCCAGAATGAGTATTTGATATCAGGGGCAGCTGCAGTGCCTGAGCTACAGACCAAGAAATGGCCTCAGGTCATCCAGCTGTCTTGATCGTGCCTGAGTTTTTCTTCCTCCACCAAGACTGAGGAAGACTCCTGGGCAAATGGAACATAGGAATAGAAGAGAAGACCTGCTCTGTTCTCCATTTCCTGACTAAAAAATAGAGGGCTCCGTGGCTTGTTAGTCACCTGTTAATTTGATCTGACCAGGAAATTATTTGCCATGCAATGTAACTACTCAATACAGAACAGGAAGTGCTTGGAATTAGTGAAAGGTGCTTCATTATAGAGAAGCCTTTCTGAACCTTAACTTTCAATATTTTGGGGTGGGGGTAGGGGAATAATTTTTCTCAGGCCTCTTGGGAACTTGAGTTATAGACTAGCATCAACAAATACATACTTCTGTTGGCCACCTGGGGTGAGAGAGCCAATGCCCACACAGAGTCGAGGGAAAGAGAATCTCTTTATTTCTGTACAGAGGCAAAGAGAGGCGCATGGGGGCTATGCCCAGCAAAAAGCGTGTGTGCCCACCCAGTTCAGCAGGCTACATTTTATAGCATTCTCTACGACATTAGATACAACCTCATTGGCAAGCATGATCGTGTCACACCTACTAGGTTGGGCTTTCTTGCAGTTGCCATGAGGAACTACCTAACTTCCTTATTCTCCATCTTGGGGGGTGCACTTAATTAACTATGTGTCCCATCTTTGGGTCTGTTTTTTACTATGCTATGATGAACTCTGGTGCTCTTTGTGACCTACATACGGGTCCTTGGCCTATATATGCCAGAAAAACCACTTGATGGGCCAGATGGGAAACTATCTTCCACTCTTGTGCTAGACAGAAAGAGCTTAACCACAGTGTCCTTTGTTTCCTGCTGAAGGAAACAAAGACTGATACCTATACGTCTGATAACAGCCCTTGGCTAACAGCTTCCTAAAGTGCTAAGCCTGTGAACCAAGTAAAAGCCAGAACATCTGCAAATAGGCTGCTTCCAACAGAGAATTCCAACATCAGGCCCTCACTTCTCTATGCATTCATGTGTCCTGGTAGGTTTCTATTTTTGGAAATCTGGTCACTCTAAAGCACACAGTCTGCATTTGCTTGGCCCTCATTTAAAGGAGTCAGTATCCTCCTCTTTAGCTAAAGTTTTTCAGTTTGAATTAATAGTCATTTTAATTCCTTTTATCCATGTTTAATTGTTTATATTTAATATTTTAATTGTTCACTACTTTTAATGCCTTCAGGGCAGAAAGTCTGGATATAAATTCACACACACACCCCAGCCACCACCACTAGGGTAAAATGTGGTTGGCTAGTTCACTGTGTTGTGTAACACAGCTAATGACTTCATATACTGCAGAACAGTCAGGAACGTGAAGCAGAAAACCTCAGACACCTTCCAGATGCAGAACACTTCCTCTCCTCTGCCAAAATTTTTGTATAAATCATTGCTGAAGACAGAGGCAGTGACATGTAGCCTTCTGTTTGCAAAAGCCATTGGTTTAATTTGAAAAAGAACAGTTGAAGAAATAGCACTGTTTCTCTTGAGGGTAAAATGTAATTACAAAGTTCTGGACAAAAATATGCAGCTTCATATACTTCAAAGAGTTCACTTCTTAAAGAATACATCTAAAAGCTGATAGTGTGATTTCTGGTTTTCCAGGTACTGTGATCTGCATTGGTAGCAAAGTTTCAAAGTTCTTTCTCTGCCAAAACTCACCCAGTTCCTTTCTGCACACAAATAAGTGAAGTATAGTCTGTGAATTCTAGGCTTCCATGCACTTTAATTTTGTGGGCAAGGGAGGGAGAGGTTTAATGCTTTCTTTCTTTTCAATTTCCTAATAAAAACCACAACTCTTGACTTGTTCTTTGCTCATAGTTGCATTTTACAACACGATCTTCAGAAGCTAAGTTAACCATGAACATGACCCAGGCCTCCTGTGACCCCCCTGAACCCCTTTTTGTGGTCTAGTGTCCCCATACTGCATATATTGTGACCTCCCCAGTACAACAGGATAATGGGAATTGTAGTCCAAGACTTCTAGAGAAAGCCAGATCTGGAAAGGTTGATATAAGATCTCTGCATATTCACAAATCCCTGCCTGTATTTTAAGATGACCTGGACTTTTGCCATAATGTCTTACCTTCTACTGTATTGCAAATGTGTGGGTGGATGGAAAATCCCCTTCTATCATCTGAACATGAAATGCATTAATATCTGCTAAATGGGAGAATTAATCTGCTGCAAGTGATTTTGAATCTGCACCTTTGAATCATATTAATTTGTTTATTCAGCCCATTCAGCATACAACTCAGCATACAAATCATATGTTGGTAGTCCTCTCCTCCAACACTTGGCAGTTTCTACTAAGGTGTCTAAAATACTTTATAGGATCACTTAGAGCTCAACTGACTTTGTGGATTTTTTTGTGAGTTAAAGATTGTGAACTCTTAACATATTCAGATGGCTTTTAATTATTTTGTTTAATATTACTTTGCATCCTCCTGAAGGGAATCATGGCACTAAAAAGAAGTTCCAGGGATAATGGCTTTGGCTCGTTCATCAGTTATGGCCCTACCTGGATTAGAAGGCCTTGGCAGGGATATAACTCATGCCCTTACCACCACACAACTGGATAACTGAAATTCACTCTGTGTGAGACTGCCTTTGAAGCTGATTCGGAAGCTACACTTGACACAGAATGTAGTGGAGATGGGTGGCCAATAAATTTAAATAAACACAATAATAAGGAAGTCCAACTTGAATGTAGCTTGGATTGATTACAAGAAGGCATCTGATTCCCTGCCACATGATTGGACAATCAAGTGCCTAGAAATAACAGGAATCAGTAGAAACATCAGAAGCTTAGTGCAAAGATCAATGGCACAATGGAAGACATAGTTGCTGATCAATGGCAATAGACTGGGAGAGGTTAACATCAAAAGAGGAATCTTTCAAGGAGACTCACTATCACCACTACTGTTTGTCATTGCACTGATTCCTTTGTCAACAATACTGAACAAGTCAGGACATGGCTTCCAAACATCAAAAACATCTGTCAGGCTATCCCACCTCCTTTACATGGACGATCTGAAGCTGTATGGAAAAACACCATCTGAAATAGAATTGCTGCTCAACACTGTCTGAATATACAGTACAGCCAAGACATTGCAATGGAGTTAGGACTGGACAAATGTGGCACCCTTACCATCAACAGGGGAAAAATAGTGAAAACTGAAGGTATCAAGATGCCTTATGGAAATAACATCAAGAGTGGATGAAGAAGATCACTACAAATACCTGGGCATCCTTCAAGCTGACAACATCAAGCGCACTGAAGTCAAGAAGAAGGTTAGTAGTGAATATATCATGAGAGTGAAAAAGATCTTAAAGTCCAAACTCAGTGGAGGAAATGCCATCAAGGTACTTAACACCTGGGCAATTCCAGTCATTAGATACACAACTGGAATAGTGGACTGGACTCAAGCAGAACTAGAAGCCCTGGATAGGAAGACCAGAAAAATAATGACAATGAATCATGCCTTTCATCCATGCAGCGATGTTGACAGACTCTACTTACCAAGGAGCATTGGTGGTGTGGAATGTTGCAAGTACACCAGACAGTTGAAGAAGAAAAAAGGGCATTGGAAGAATATCTGAAGGACAGTGAAGAAGATGCACTGAAGCTAGTATACCATGAAGGCTTAGTGAATACTGAACAGGCCAAACCGGCCTACAAGAAAGACCAAATGAAGAATACAAAAGAGACATGGCAAGGCAAAGTATTACATGGCCAGTACACAAAAAAACTAGCAGGCAAAGAAGATAACAACAGGACCTGGCAATGAGCAGGGAAGCTGAAGAAAGAGACAGAGGGGCTAATTCTGGCTGCACAAGACCAAGCCTTAAGAACAAATGCATACAAAGCCAGAATCGAGAAGAGAGCAACAGACAGCAAATGCTGCCTCTGCAAAGAAGCTGAAGAAACAGTGGACCACCTAGTTAGCTGCTGCAAGAAGATCGCACAGACTGACTACAAACAACGGCATGACAAAGTAGCAACAATGGCGCATTGGAATAGCTGCAAGAAATACCATTTGCCTGCAAGCAAAACTGGTGGGACCAGAAAACAGGCAAAGTAATAGAGAATGAAGAAGCTAAAGTGCTATGGGACTTTAGAATTCAAACAGACAAGCACCTGCCACACAACACCCCAGACTTGACAACTGTTAATAAGAAAGACAAAAAGTGCTGGATAGTGGACATTGCAATACCTGGAGACAGCAGAATAGAAGAGAAAGAACTGGAGAAAATCACAAAATATAAAGTCCTGGAAATAGAAGTAGAACAATTATGGCAAAAGAAAGCAAAGATAGTACCAATAGTTATAGGTGCCTTGGGTGCGATCCCAAAACATCTGGAGCACCACTTGAACTCCATCAGCTTTGACAAAATCACCATCAGTCAATTGCAAAAGGCAGCTTTACTTGGAACAGCTTATATCATGCAAGGATACCTTTAACATCATCAAACCGTCAAACAACATCTGCCTATCCCAGGTCCTTGGGAAGGACTCAACAGGTGGATTAAAATTCCAAATCCAGTCTAAACATCTGGCTGTGACCAACAACAATAATAGTGGTCAGACTACTGACAGGGGAAAACCACTACTGCAGAAAAACACCTACATGGGGTGGCTGCAAGGAAGCTTCTGCACCCCTTCAAAGTGCTGGCAATCACCTTTAAAGCCATATATGGCACAGCCCTGTCACATAACAGATTGCAGGAAGCAACATGAATCTCCTTGTCCTGGGAGGGCATCTAGAGAGGTGCTGCTCAAGGGTCCACCTTGGTGTGAGAGGAGAGGAGCAGGCCTTCTCAGTGGTTGCCTCTACAGTATGGAATAAGCTGCCCCAGAAGCCCATTGAAGCAGTTGCTAAAAACCTTCCCTTCAAAACAGACTTTTGTTGCCTAAGATGTGCTAGGGGGCAATTGAGTGATTTATTGTAAGGTGCATTTATGATTGGATTTAATGGAGGCAATAGGGATGCTTCTTTTACACTGTGCACCGCCCAAACTCTTAGGATTGGGCGGCATAAAAATCGTTGGAATAAAACAAAGCAGGGAGAAAAGCCTAACTCTCATTAAGTCTCCTCCGAATCAGCGACCCGGAAGCCCGGGACCGTCTCTAGGCTAGCTGCTCGCCTTCGGGGGCAGCCGCTCTTGCTGCGGGAGCCCGCTAGATGGCGCCCCAGAGCCCTCGCGGGTTTTCGTGCGGGTTGCCCAGCTGCGGCTTCGCCTTGACGGGCCGCCGCTCACTCCGTACCGGCTCGGGCTGTGAGTGGCGGAGGAGCGAATCTGGGTCGGGCGGGCGCGTGGGCCGAGACGTGGACCTTGAGCTGCGGCCGGGGCTCAGGTGAGAGAAGGGGGCTTCCTCCTGTGCGGGAGGGGCGGAGCGGCGAAGCTCTGCGGTTGTGTGTTGCGCGTGTGTGGGTGTACAGTTGGAGGGATTCCGGAGTAAGAGGTGGTGGATGCGGAGAGCCCCTACGATATGCGCTTGTGGGTCGGGGGGCGGAGGGGGGGTGCCGAGGTCTGCGATCTGGAGGTGGGCGGGTTTACACCTGGATTCAAGAAAAGATCGGGGGCGGGGAGTCAGGCATACTGGAAAGCCGAGTATGCTGTAGATTTTTTGGGGGGGGGGTTCGCGCTGGTCACGTGTCACGATTAGGCTGGGGTACATCGGGACGTATGTTGGCAGTCAGAGAAGACTGAAAGTATGGAATGTGCGTTTAAGACAAGGCATAGCAGCCTGATGCTCTCCAGAGCCTAGTCCCTTCGGACTGCAACTCCTATAAGCCCCAGCCAGCATTGGCATTGTCAGAGGTAACGAGGGTTATAATCCAAATTACCTGGAGAGCCTTGGGTTGCTGTCTCCTTGCTGAAGATATGAATGGGAAGGGAAGCATGAGGAACTGGAGTGCTTGAGAGTTGGACTATACGAGGGGCAGGATGTGGCTAATGGTCACCCCAGTGAGAAGTTACCACACTGATGGGGCTTCCTGGGGGAGGGAGTTGCAGGCTAAGCTGGCAGCATGTGAGGGGCGAGGAAACGGGCTGAGGTTGAGCCACTAGAGGCAGGATGTGGGACTCAGATGCTGGATCGATCGGGCAGGCAGGGCACGTGGCACTGGGTAAAACAAGACTGACCCTGGCTACTTCAGGGACGGACTTGTCCAGGGCATGGCAGCCCTTGGCGTTAGAGTTCAAGAAAAACTCTGGTGTGTGGATGGGAAGACTCAGAGGACAGGAGGAAGTTGAGGTATGGGTTATCTGTGCATGGAAATAACTGACTCAGGAATCTGTAGGAGTTTGCACTGGAGAGCGTGCTGGATTACGGAGAGAGCAGTGGTGACCCAAATGTCAAAAAGCCTACACAGTGTGGAATGTGCTTGTTTTGAAATACTATTTTGAAACCAGGGATGTGGAATTGCTCTTTTCTGAAATAACTGTTTTTTTAAAAAATGAAGATAAGGAGGAAAGTCTACCCTAAGTTTATTGTTGGTCTTTCATTAAGGCCTGCGAAAAAGTGGCAGAAAAATTGCATGCTCTTTTGTGAGATTCTGTCTCGTCCTAATTTAGGGATTGCCCAGCTGTTCATTTTGAAAGTTGTAAAAATAAGTGATAAAAATTTTGATAAGAGCTGACTGACCTGCTACTTTGAAACATAGAAAATTTGTTAATAGAGACGGCTATGGCTTTTACTGATATATTTACAGGAATTTGGCAGTGATATGTATATGTGGGTCACCTGAGAAATGTCACTTCACTTTTCCTATGCAGGTGTGCATGGGTATGTACAAGTACAGGCTAGACAATGACAGCCTGCCAGTGGATGCTTTAATTTGGATTTCTGCACCAAAGCCTAAATGATCTCTTCCAACTATAATTCTGTGCATCTGATAATTGGGGTTTTTTCTTATTGGAAGCTGCAATCAGTGTACCACCTAGTAAAATAAACACTTGTGACACTGTCACACATGACTTTGTACTTATCTGTTTAAAGCATTTATATATGGCTTCTCATTAAAAAAAATCTGCACTGTTACATAACCTAATGAGGAAAACATCGTATGTGAAATGACCTTCAGATACTTTAAGAATAGGACAAGCTGTTCTCTGGGGGTATCAGATGATAGGAAGATTGGTAATGAACCCCCCCTTCTCTTTTAATCATGTAGCCTTCTGTACTTACGGTGAAGGTGGCTGAACCTCCTGCTGTATAAACCTTTCTGTGTTTTTTCAAAAGTGAGCACTGTCGAATTTAGTAGTATAGTTCCACATAAAAGTGGATAGATTTTAAATTCTAGCTGTTGCATTTTATATTAATCAATATCCACAAATACATTTGTAGTCTTTGACTCTAGTCACTGAAATTTCTGTTTATGCCAATGATGTAGGTCCCTGAATTGGCACAACATTTATTTCTATCAGAAGAGTTACTAAAGTTAGGTTGTTGTGTTAACCTGGATGGTCTATATGTTTATTTTTGCGGGCAATGAACTAGAGAATTTCAGACTACTGCAGTCCTTTCGCTAATATCAGCAGGAAGCTTGCAAGACACAAGTAGGAGTCCAGGACAAAGGAAGAAATAAATAAAATTACTACTAATGAAGCTACTCTGTTATGGCCAACTATGCAAAAGACAGATTATTTACTTCTGTTATTGTTGATTCCCTTCTTTTCCTTCTTTTTTAGTGCAAACTGTCTCCAAATGATGTGCTAAATATTTTGCCATGTGCCTTACCAAACAAATCCCATATTTTCCCACTTTCATTGCAGGTCTTCTTCCTTCCTGTGGGCTCTGTACTAAAGTTTATGATGTAGTGGGTCTGTTATCTTCCATTTGTCTAGAAGAGAGAGAAAAACACTTCATTTACCATGACTTCTTTTTGTCTAACAACTTGCACTGCTGGGTTCTTGTGCAGTGTTATACACACACACACCCCTTACAGATCCATCTGAATCTTTTCCCTTTGCAAATGTAATGGATTCTTGTAATGGAGTGATTTATTTAGCCCTTTTTTTGGCAGGCTGATTGTTGTAAGAAGAAACCACCAGAAGCACTCAAAATAATTGATGCCCATCTACTTGAGGCTTTGGTAGTGAATAGCTGCATAAGCCCTAGCACCTTGTTTTGGAGCAGTGTACAGCAAGGATGTTCTACCAGCTTGGCAATTTATGGCTGCTGCTGTACAAGCTGGCATTAATACGATCTTCCAGTTACTCCAGGCATATCCTCGGAACTGGAAGTGAACAGTTCCATGAGTTCTTGTGTAAGCTCATTGTATTACAGGATAGGAATACATGGTGCCTTTCCTTACTTGCACGTAACTGTAGCACAAACGTGCCTTGGCAACTTCTTTTTTCTGTTGTCTGCCCCTAAAGTCATCTCATCTGTAGCTCATGAGTGCACTTAAATTGTCCTTACTGTACCAGTTTAGAAGAGCATTTCCCCCTTATTCCAGCACCATCCAAGGGCAACTTCAAGATTGTTAGATTTTTTCCATTATCTTGGAAGGTACAGTAGCTAGTTGGCTGGCAGTGACTAGGAACAGAAATGATGAGGGTAGGATAAGAAACAGACAACAGTGACAGCAATTTTAATGCTAGCATAATTTTTTGCCAACTTAAGGATGGATGGATATCAGCATAACTAGATATTTGGAGAAGGCGGCATTGATTTTTGGCCAGAAGTCTCATACGCAAGAAGGAGGGCATTTCTGCTTTATAATAACAAAGAACAAGACATATGCTGACTTGCAGTATTGAGCAGTTCCTGTTTTTGAATTTAGGGCAATGCCATAGAATCAAAGTATGTCAACTATTTTACCTTGGGAATTCTTACAACTATCTTGTGAAACAAGCAAATTTGATAATTTTCCTTTAGTAGCTGAGGGAGAACAGCTTATTTCTTAATGGCTAATTGGATGCTTGAACAAATGGACTCCAAGTTATGTCCCTCAGAGATGCTGCAACTCTTCTTCCTTTCATATTTATATGAATCTGAATTTGGTAGAAGCATATACTAGCATTAATATTCTATGAAGATCATATTTTAATTGTATGTTTGGTGATGTAGGGCAAAAGCACTACCTATCCAGGTACTTCCTTCTAAACAACTTTCTTCATCTAAAGCTAGAATAGGTATGTTGCAATCTTATGCACAGTTATCAGTGAGTTAATTCCATTTAAGACAGTAGAATTTCTCAATAGACATACATATTAGCACTGTTAATAGGATTATTGCTTTAGGAAGACAGGAACTTGGTTACTACTGAATCAGACCATTGGTCCATCTAACCCAGTGTTGATGATGTGCCCAAATGGGCTTTTGGGATGTCCGGTCATACTTGACACTGACACAGATCTGGGTGTCCCATGCTGGGATTTCAGCCTACTGTAAGTCAGCTCCACCTTTTAGGCATGTCTCTCTCAGAATCAGCTCTAGAAAGCTGGAAGTGCTTCAACAATTTCAGCACCCAGCACCATAGGTATTCCTGCTAGGAAGAATGACCTCAAGATAACCTACCAAAACAGATCCCAGAATAGTCACCATGACATCCCTACAATTTTGCCCCCAAATATAAAGTAATTTAGAATCTATATTAATCCTAACCCCAAGGTAGTCATCGTAACATGTCTACTGGTTCAGCCCCAAGACACTAAACACAATTCAATCAAATCTGCTACATTCTAGCTCCTCACAGGCATGGCAGCACCATTCCACTCAGCATGCACCCCTTCGACTTCTTAAGTGAATTATAACATGAGAATCAAGAACCCATCAATACTAGATTGTTTGGTCTCTTTACTAGCTTAAATGAAAACTTACAATATTTAAAGTTGACACCTGAAATTGTAGTCTAAAGAGGGAAGCAAGGAAAAAAAAGGGAGAAATTTTTAGAGAAGATCTTCCTAAGAAGCTCTTTGATTGGCCATCATCCATGGCAGTTGATTTTTCAGGGCAGGGCTGGGTGAAGAAAGGATGCTGGGTAGTATGGAAACCAACAAGGCTGGTTCATCTCCAAGATGCCAGATGATTTCCTCCTCCTTGCAGTGTCTTCTCTTTGTTTTAAGGTTCAGCACTTCATAGAGGTGTTCGACAGATTTTCCCCCAATTGGTTCTTTCACCCCATTTCTCCATATGTGACCAAGACCGCTTGATGCCCTGTTTTCTTTACTTTCTATCTGTCTGAACCTATGATAAATTAAAATTTTCTCACTGCAGGCCCTTTGACAGACTGTGTCAGAGCACTTCTACTTCTTTCTTTGGCCCTTGGTGGTTGGCTAAGAATGCTTGGAGTCTGGGGTCCAAACTGCATCTGTTAACTGCAAGATCTGATAAGGATTGAAGGGGGGAGGAGGTTGTAACGATCTACATCAGATCATTTTTGTCATGGTGTTTCTGCCAAAAGCAAGATTTTTGGCCTATCAGTGATCCTGACTGGCATGGCTGTTCAGGATTCAGGCAGGAGCTTTTCTAGTAGTGAGTGGAGAAGCTAGGAATTGAACCTGTGAGCTTCTGAATGTAGTGTGTCTATTCCACAACTCGCTATGCTATCTGCGTGTGTCTACAAGGTTTCTTGCAAATAGCATCTATGGGGAAGTCTAGGATTTTAATTGGTAACATAGCAAAGTGTTCCAGTCCAGATAGGTTCCCCTGTGGTTAATATTTGCTAAAATATAGATGGGAGATTTAATTATGTCTCTCCATCATCTTACCAAGTCCAGCCTAGAGGCTGTATCTGAAAAATCCCTATTAGTAGCATTGTAAATCTAAAAAAAAAAAAGCCTTCACATCTGCATTTCTTTTTAAAGAAGACCAGTAACAATACAGGATTCTGGCACAAAGCAGAAGATTAGCCAACCTGTGTTTAGAAATGTCTAATGAATTAAAAAAAAACAACCATGTTTATAGCTGGTTTATTCATTTGCCCATAATTCTGTTCCCCACCCCACCTGTTAATGTCTATCCTAAAGCCATCTTCTTGTAATATAATCCTATTAGCTCTTCTACCAATTGTAATAGTAACGAAAATCAACAGGTTTGCAGATTGCTTCTGCTAGCAGACTGAAATCTGTTACTATATCATATGGACTAGGCAACCTGACACAATCTATAGCATTTGGCCCTGATGCTGAAGTTGATGAGTCCAAAATATCTGAATGATGTGAAATATCTGACTTAACTATTGGCGTTACTTAGGTCTTCATACCTCCTTCAGTTTCTCATTTCCCTCGTGCCCAGACTTTTCCTCCAAGTGGCTGTTGAAGATGCTGAAATCATATCACTTTCTCATGTGCGTTTTATGGACATGTAAACTCAGTGTTAAATAACTTACAGTAGTTCCCTATTTATAAACTTTAAAGTGATGTATAAATATACAAAATGCCAGGCATTTGCAATCTCTCATTATCACACTTGCTTTTTAACCCTTCTGCCATAACCCTTCTGTCACATCACTTCTTCCCACTTGCAGATAACTTCACCAGCATCTGTGGATCTTTCCAAACAATTGGCTCTAGCTGAAGAGAGAACCACTGGAATATGGTTACCTCTGTATACAAACCCTCGCAGGAGCTTAACCTGGGGTTGTTGAGCCACATACTGCCTCAGGTTGTGCTCTTTCATTTGAGGCAGATCACTTCTGCTGAATTGTAATTGTTATTGTGACAAAAGAGAAACATTGAGGGGTAATTGTGTATAAGTAATGAAATCTAATTTCTCTCCAAATTCTACCCATTTGGAGGATTGAGTCTCTCAACAGTATGCTACTGAAAGTTCAAGAGTAGATCTCAATGAAAAGAAAAAAAGTTGCACAGCTGGGCACTATACAAAGGAAAGGTACTGTTGCTCTGCATTCAGAGAGAACATTGTATGAAATGAATTAGAAACTTCAGTAGAGGAAGATCCCTCCCCATAACCTTTGTGGTAACAATGGCAGGATCAAAAAATAATGAGTACAGGAGATCTGTTATTGTTCCCCAGACCACTATTCTCCATGTGTTCTTCTAACTGAGAATAAAATCAAGAAGAATTCAAAGACAAAACTGTTGTCATAATGGGTGACTACACTTAACCATACAAAGACTGGATAAATACCTATATGTCTATATTATCTGGACCCCTTTCAGTCTGGTTTCAGACCAGGGTACAGGACCGAAACTGCTTCAGTTGTGCTTGTGGATTAACTCTGGCGGGAGTGGGAGGGGTTAATACAGGTAATTGGGACCAGGAACTCAGTTGCTAAGCGACGTGATCATAAGGCGCGATGTCATGTGACCAAACTGACTTACGATGGCCGTTCCACAAGTCTCAGTTGCCGTTTTTAGGCGAATCCTATGCAGTTGCAGCATCCCAGTCACATGATTGCGATTTGTGATCTCCTGCTGACTTCCCCATTTACTTTGCTTGTCAGAAGCCAGCAATGAAGGTCACAAATGATGATCACACGACCACAGGTCGCCGACTGCCCAAATCATGATCACATGACTGCAGGGATGCTGCAACGGCCACAACTATGAGGACCCGTTGTAAGTACCCCTTGTTGAGCGCCGTTGTAACTTTGAATGGTCGCTGAACAAGTATGTTAAGCAAGGATTACCTGTACATCCATCCTTGCTCTTCAAAACCTCTCAGGGGTCTTCAGTACCATCAATCATGGTATCCTTCTGGACCAGCTTTGAAGGTTGGGAGTGGGGGCATTGTGTTCATGCTGATGATACTCAGCTTTACATCTCTACCCCTGGCTGACCGTGTGATACAGTGGAGGTTCTACATAGATGTTTGGAGGCTGTGGGGGAGAAGAGGCTTCAAGTCAACCATAGCAAGATCGAGTGGCTCTGAATTTTAGGGGCCCCTGGATCATCTCTTGTTCTGTATAGGGTTGTGCTGCCCCAAACAGAACCAGTGTGCATCCTGGAGGTCCTCCTGGACTCGCAACTCCTGTTTGAGGAACAGATGCCAATCATGACTTTCATACAACTTTGTTTTTTGCACCACTTGCACCCTTTCCTGGACCGGGAGACTTTGCTCATTGTCACTCGCACTTTAATTACCTCCTGAGTGAGTTACTGCGGTGTGCTGCATGTGGAACTGCCCTTGAAGAACATTCAGAAGCTGCAGCTGGTGCAGAATTCAGTAGTGCAAGAAGTTATAAATGCCTCTTGGGGTGCCATTGTTACACCTCTACTCAGATACGAATATCTGAATTGTGGTTTTCAAGGAGAGAGCTTAAGGCAGTGAGGCAATCATGGTGATAAAATGTGTTCTAAATCAGAAGGATGAGGCTTTATTAAAAGGAGCAGCCTGGGCAGCCTTCTCCAGCTTGAATACCCTCCTTAGGTGGGGGCATCAGCTCCTGTGATTCCATAGCCAGTATCCCCATTGCTCTGAATTCTGAGAGTTGGTCTACATATCTGAAAGCTTCGCTCTTGCTTATAAATCAAAAATAAGTAAGCCAAGTTCAAATTAATCCATCCATGAGTTCTTAAAGAATTCAAATGTAAAATTGCTGATTATTGAAAGTAGAAATATGTTACATACCATGGAAACTAACAAAGGTAACTTTGGTCTGTAAAGTAGCCAATATAGTACCAGTTTTCAAAAAGAGTTGTACAGATACAGTGATAATATAAACATCCTAAAGTATTACATAAATATGCACTGTTAGCACTAGTATTGATTGTTACATTATTCTATTTCCTTTTTGGCATCTTCATTGTGTAAAGCAACAGCATGGATATTTTCCAAGCCTACTTTTAAAGATGTAAATGGAAGTATAGCTACAATGGTCCTTATCAGGGTGTGTATATACTGTAGGTGTGTGTGTGGTCCACTGCACTGTATTGGCAGCGGGAGAATACTACAGGTAAGACTTGAGCTTTTCATTTTTCAGAAAAATAATTAATACCAATAAATGGGGTTTGGATCTGGCTGCCAATTTTCTGTTTTTATAACAGATTTCTTAAAACTCTGTCCAAATTGTCTGCTTTGTTCTTTGAAGACAACATCTTTAAGAAATATGGGTTCATTTGCATATTTCTGTTTAGGCTGCAATCTTATACCTTATGCAGATCACGTGGAGCATCTCACTGAACTGAGAAATTGAAATCAGTAGTGTTTAGTTAGGAGTAGACATCTATAGGACTGCACTGTTAGTTAATAACTTCAGGAAAACCTTCCCAAAATGGTGATTCAAAAGAAGGAATCACTATCAAATTCAACTTATACTTCTTACTCAAACAACATTATACCAAAGTCATGTTGAACCCAGTTTATGTCAAGAGTGTGTACCCTTTTTGAAAGTAGGGACTGCACCTAATGTTTGCTCATTTCATTTTTATTTTTATTTTCATTTCATTTCATTTCATTTATTATTTTAGCTGTTCAATTTTACCCCTCCTTTTCCCTAGGAACAATGGTTTTGGTGGGGAATCTCCCTTTAGTTTATGCCCAGAAAAACAACCCTGTGAGTTAGGTTGGAACTAGAGACAAAATGATAGGCCCAAAGTCACCCAGGGAGTTTCCATGGCTGAGGCTGAATTTGAACAGGGTCTCCCAAGTCTTAGTCCAACACCATGGCCGCTGTACCACATTGACTGAGGACTGCAGTAGACATAGTGATAATGCAAAGTGGACAGGCATGAAGGTGGGCCTAGGATTTTCTACTTTTTCTTGTTTTGGGAGGAGGGAGATTTGCTTTTTAGCTATGCTTAGTTATTGTAGACTCACATTACAGTTTTCATGAGTTCCTCACCTCAAAACAGCACCAAACAATGGGGTAGTACAATTGGAGAAGGCCCAGAGGCCATAAAGAAGAGCTTAGGGGTGCCTGTTGCCCAGTTCGGGTTTATAGTTTAGCGTTAATGTGTGAAGCAGGGCACAACAGCTTAAAACAACCTGAGGTTTAGCATGATATGTGGACCCAACCTCAGCCTGGCTACTCTGTTTAAAAAAGTGTCAAGTTCAAAATTTTCTTGGTCCATTTGGTTGTCTAAGGGAATTCTGGGAGTTGAAGTTCACGCATCTTAAAGTTGCCAAGGTTGAGAAACACTGGTCTGTGTTATTTGGTTAGCCTCTGAAAACCTACTTTTCCCCATTGATAAGCCATTATTTGGCCTGCATGAAAATGCAGCAGAGGGTCAGAGAGTTTGGATACATCAGCAATGAGAGGAGGCAAGCATTCCTGATGCCACCTAGATTCCTGGAAGGGGGGCAAGAGGAACACTCACCCTGTCTTGGACTACATCCACAGTTGATGTGTAGCTCATGGCCCATTGCCCTGTACTGCTCTTGGGAGTAAAAGATTGTTCATGCTTGTTTTAGGTTATGTAAATATCAAAGGTGCTATTTCAGTGGAGTTTACCTGGGTAAATTTGTCATATTTAAGCTGAAAAACAAAATGTTTTTATGAGAAATTATTTTGGTTGCCTTTTTTTATACCTCGATGATAAGTTTATTTTCCTCTGAGACAGCTTGTGCTTATTGAGTGCATTGCCTTCCCAAATTGTACTGCTGATAGGTTGACAAGCATTGTCTTCAAACACTATAACATATTATTGCAAAATTGGATATACCACTGCAGCTTCAGCCTAATGGGATTTTTCGTGGTACAAAAGAAATGAAGTGGAGTTGAATTTCTAAGTATGGATTCGTCATTTAAAAAAAAAATAAAGATGAGAAATTGTTCTTAGCAGTGAAAGAGTGGTAGTTTCCCCTCCCAATTAATTTGGACAAAAGCTTTACTTGTTGGTTATTTATTTACACATGCAGATGTTTTATCCTGATCCTGCATCACTGAGAATGCTTCATAGCAGTTTAAGACCATGACATAGTAAAACACATTCATTAAAATGGGGAGGCAGAGTCCGTTGATAAAACAATCCTTAAATATATAAACTATTTAGCTAGTAGATATTGAAAAGAAAGATCATCCTCAAGTGGTAAAAGACATCCAGATGGTAGGACCATCTGTTCTTTGTAGGGCTAACAGTTTCATGGAATGGATTGTCCTACAGATCCTGTGAGATCATCATCAGGAGCATCAGAAAAGCCCTGTTGGATCAGGCATCTATCTAATGCAGTATTTTATGTCACACAGAATTACATGGCAGCAATGGGGTGCATTTGGGATACTCACAAGTATGGATAGAAGCCACTATTGTTCCAGAGTAGCTGGTATGTAAGATATGCACCTGTCAAAACAGCCATCAGTAGACTGATCTTTCATCAATTTGTCTAGTCATCTCTTAAAGCTATCTAAATTGGTGGCCTTCACCATATTGTAAGGCAGCAAATTCCATAGTTTAACCAAGTTTGTGTAAAGAAAAAATAGCTTAGATATTAACACTGCTGAAGATCCAGGAAGCAGAGGATTGTCTCCTTTCCAACAATCATATTTTACCTTTCATGAATTTCTTGTCCCTGTAATTTGGAGGAACCCAACTGCTTTCCCGTGAATATGTTCTAGGATCAAGTTCAAGTGTTTCAGACTTTCATACCTATGGAGCAAGAATAATAGGCATTTCATAGCTGTTTTAAACAACGGGGCTGTTATGTGGTTTTAAACATAGGGATACATTGCTTTGGTGGAGAGGACAATGGAAGGAAAATAGCATTAAGCCAACGGCTTTAGATAGGTAACTGTTCAGAGTTACAATTCAGGACACTGTTACCCACATGTCACAGCTTGTAAAAGAAATGTCCAGCCTAGGCCCATTTTGTAGGCTTCAGGGCTGTCTTGTTGCTTTGAATTTGTGCAGACTGTTGCAGCTGCACAGCCTGTGATGCTCCGTTGTTACAGAGAGCACCCCAAATGTGTGGCAGTGTAGGAAGGTTAGAGGCAGAGTGATCTGTACTGAGAAAGCCCACCTTCTTCACACTGCTGGTCTTTGAACCAGCTTCTGTGTGGCTGCCCCAAAGAGATTACAGTTTTTCATCACTGAAAATAGTCTTTCAAACCTGGTTTCAGGTGAGACCTTAAATCATAGGTTTTAAAAGTTTTGTTTCTGGGATGTGTCAGCTGCAGTGCATTCAGGGTGGCTTTGAATAGAAAAGAACTGTACTTAACAGGAAGGGCTGGACAATGATTACCATAGCACCAAGGATGTAAACTGGTTAAATAATTTTTAGTTGATTAATATTCTGCCTCTTTGGATAATCCATTAACCAAATTAGCACATTTTAGTGATCTTGGTTATGTCTCCTGTTAAGATATTGAAGGCAGGGTGTAAATTCTAACCCTTCCTTCAATAGCTTCAAAAGAGCTGTTGTTTATAACAGCGTGGGATACTCCAGTGCCATGCACATCTGCTGAAAACATCAGGTCCCCCCTCCTGATCAAAGCGTTTTTACCAGATTGTAATTTTTAATATGACAGGTGAGGCAATTATTAAATAGATGACTAAGAAAAAAATAGTGTGAATTTACTAGAACTAACACACTTTCTAAAAATTATGTTTTGTTTTTGTTTATAGTGATTCAAAATTCTCCTGTGATTTAAAGATGTAGTCACATAAATGAATAGCAATAAATGCTTGATTCACTGATGAAATCAATTTAACAGTTGCATACCTCCTGAAAGTCCTCTAAGTTGGAAGGGAGGCATATATGAATACAATATGGCCCACGTGCCCCATCTGCAAAAATAGTTTTGTTTCCTCATCTTAGTAACGACTGACCACAAATGTAACAAAATATGTACTATCTGCTCAACTGTATGTAACTTGACTATGTAATGTAGCTAACTCTAGATCATTTAACTGAGATATGTGTTTCTGGTTGCCTCCTTACAAAATGCCAATTACTTGTAGTGAAATGCCTCACTGAGTTCTTGACCTCATGTGCCTAGGTACTAAGATGGCCTAGCTACTGAACCTAAAAAGAGTCCTACTACTTGACTTCTTGTTGGATTCAGATGTCTTGCATAAAAGCTGATTTGTCACTCAGTAGGTTGTGTTCAGGATTCCTTTTGTTAAACCAGTCCCATCTTGTTCAGCAGATGTTATGAAGGTGAATGAATCTAGATCTTTTTTCAAAAGGAGATTTCATGAGTTGAGTGTGATTTACCATGTTGTACAGGACAACCACCCTAAGAATTTATGATTTCTTCAGTACAAGCACTAAGTTGCTGTTGTTGAATGTTACAAGTTTATAGTTTGTAAGAACCAGACTTTCAGAGATTAGGTGTGGTCAAACTGGGTGGCAAATAGGGAACGGAAGTAGAAAATGTGCCCAGGAGTGAGAGAACAGGGAGGCAGTTCCCCAACCATTACACCTGAATGAGAGTGGAGTGGGGAATCGCGGAAGGTAACAGGAGAAGGTAAAGAAGATGAAGTGAAGGATTATTACATTTTTTGGGGTATGTTTTTGCTATCTTACATTGAATATTCACTCTTGGGGGAGTTGGTATGTACTATAATGATAATGATATATCATAGACTTGTAAGTTATTTATTTATTTATTTATTTATTTGAATTTATTGGCCGCCCAACTCCAGTGGACTCTGGATGGTGCACATAAAAACCAGCTAAAAATATTAAATCAATAGGCAGGGCAGACTAAAACGCCCTAATAACAAAATCCATGAAATAAAACAGGGGCCATTAAACAAATAACAAACATCAACCCCAGGCCTGGGACCAAAGCCAGGTTTTTAAAGCATTCTGGAACCCCAGGAGAGAGGGTGTTGTCCTTATCTCTGGGGGAATGCTGTTCCAAAGGGTAGGGGCTACAACAGAGAAGGCATGCTTCCTTGGTCCCATAAGACGGCAACATTTAATGGAGGGTACCTGGAGCACACCGACTCTGCTAGAATGTACTAGGTGGGTAGAAAGAATTGGAGACAGTGGGTCTCTCCGGTATCCAGGCCCTATGCCATACAGGCTTTATAGGTAATAACCAAATCTTGAATTGCATTTGGAAGCCAACTGGCAACCAATGCAGGTCACGTAGCAGTGGTGACCTATGGGCACACCAAGAGGTGCCCATTATTGCTCACACTGCTGCATTTTGAACCAGCTGCAGCCTCAAGGTCTTCAAGGGCAACCCCATGTAGAGTGCATTGCAATAATCCAGTTGTGAGGTGATCAGGGCATGAGTGATTGAAGAGTCTCCTAACTGAGGAAAGGGCCCAGTTGGCATACAGAATGAACCTATGCAAAGGCCCTCCTGGCCGCAGCTGCCAACAACTCTTCAAGCAGTAGCTGCAAGTCCAGAAGGACCCCCAAGTTGCACACCAGTCTTGACTGGGGAAATGCATCCCCATCCAAGACCAAAGACAGTAACATCCCTGACCCAGGGGGTCCAAATAGCCACAGTCACTCAGTCTTCTTAGGATTGAGCTGAAGTCTGTTCTGTCCCATCCAGACCCAAACAGCCTCCAGACACTGGGTCAATACATTGACAGCTTCACCTGTGCCACTTGGGGTGGAGATGTAGAGCTGGGTATCATCAGCATACTGATGATACTGCATCTCGAACTAGCAGATAATCTCACCTGGTGGTTTCATGTAGGTGTGAAACAGGAGAGGGGAGAACATCAAGCCCTGAGGCACCCCACATATGAGGGGCTATTGATGTGATCTCTCCTCGCCCCCATCAACACCAGCTGGAACCAACCACTGAGGAAAGAGGTGAACCACTGGAGCACAGTGCCTCCCACTTCTAACCTCCACAGTCAGTCCAGAAGGATACTGTGGCTGACAATATTGAAAGCTGCTGAGAGATCAAAGAGCATTAGGATGGATGCACCACCTCCATCCCAGCTCTGCCAAAGGTCATCAGTAAGCATGACCAATGTTGTCTCTCTACCATAGTCTGGCTTGAAGCCAGATTGAAACGGGCTCAGATAATCTATTTCCTCCAAGATCCTCTGTAGCTGTCGTCCAACCATCTTTTCCACAACCTTCGCCAGAAAGGGAAGATTGGAAACTGGCCGATAATTCTCCAACAGGGAAGGGCTGAGTGATTTCCTCTTGAGGAGGGGGTGTACTACTGCCTCCTTCAAGGCTGGTGGGACCATCCTGTCTCTCAAAGAGGCTGAAACCACCTCATGAACCCATCTTGTGGTCATCTCCTGGCTGCTTTAATAATTCAGGAGGGACAAGGATCTAACAAACAGGTGGCTGGACTAACAGACAAAAGGACCTTGTCCACTTCCTCAGGCATAACAGAATCAGTCCAGATAACATCACAAGACTGTTCCCTGGGCAACTCATTAGGACTTTCCCACTTGGAGTCTAACTGTGAGTGAATCAGAGTGATTGCCAGATAGCATGAATATTCCTCACCACGGCCCTGGAGATGATCTTATGGCCCAGCCTCCACCCCCAAGAGGGAGCGGGTCACTCTAAACAGGGCCAGCGGGCAGCTATAAGGGTGGAGAAATAGCAACATTTCGCTACCCTTATCGCCATGATGTAGGCCTGAATATGGGCTCTTACTCATGTTTGGTCAGATTCACTCTTTGCCTTTCTCCAACTGTGCTCTAGGCAATACTTCTGGTGTTTCATCTCTTGGAGCTCTTCGGAAAACCAAGGACCACCCTGAGATTGGCACGCTGAGAGAGTAATCCAGTCCAGGGCCTCCGTCACATGCCTATTCAGGCTGCGGCCAAGGCCTCAGCTGAAGGGCCTGACAGGTCCTTGGGAAAAACCCCAAGCTCCCTCTGGAACCTAACAGGATCCATCAGTCACTTAGATGTGTTTGAATGAAGCAAGCAGTATCAAAGTAGCTGTATACCCAATACATGAATAAATTATAATGGGCACAGATAATGAGTATCTTCTAAATGTGCCTGGAGTTGTAAGACTTCTATCTTTGCAATGATACTACAGTTGAGAATGGCTTGTAATTCCACAACACTCCTAAGGCAAAAGTAGGTCTCTTGTACTGTATAGGTTTCATTATAGCCTCTCTTAAGCTGGAAACATCTATCTCACACAGAGGCTTCTATTATTTTCTTTAACTGTAGTGCAGCTCCCGTCTTGGCCAATTTAATCAGACGTGTTCTTTTTGCCCAATTCTTGTAATTAATACTTTCTTTGAAAGCCAACCTATATCCAACCCTCTGTATTCTGCAGTAATTCCTTCTTTTCCCCCTCTCTTGAAAATACTGGAATAGTAACTGGGAATATTAAGTTTGAAAAGGAGAACTATATACCCAGTGGTGCTTGATTATTGACAATTACTTGTAATGGTCTATAAATGTGGGCCCAGGAGATCTCAAGCACTTATTTTTTCCTCCATGAATCCTGCCAGCTCCAAAAGCTGTTTTTTTTGTATTTATTTAATTAATTAAATTTATAAGGCTTCCCAACTCTACAATGACTGGGCAACAAACAGTAAAAAGGTAAAATACGATTAAAATCAAAGTGTCTGGTAGAAAAATGAACCATTAAAAAACAAATACACAGGACCACCACCCACTCTAACACAAAGCCTGGGAAAAGAGCTGGGTTTTCAGGGCTCTTTTAAATATGGCCAGGATAGGGGCCAGACATATCTTGGGAGGATGGTATTCCAGAGAGCCGAGCTACAACAGCGAAGGTAGACTTCCTAGGCCCCATCAGGTGACACTGTTTAATGGATGGGACCTGGAGTATGCCAACTCTACCCAATTGTACAGGCCAGTCAGAAACCATGAAAAACAGATAGTCCTTTAGATAACCAGGCCTTGTACCACTTAAAATTAATAACTGGCACCTTGAATTGCACCCAGAAACTTTCTGATAACCAGTGCAGCTCATGAAGCAAAGGTGTTACATGGGACTGACAAGGCATGCCCATAATTTCCTGTACCACTGCATTCTGGACCAGCTGAAACTTCTAAGTGGTCTTTCAGGACAGCCCCATGTAGAGTGGATTGCAATAGTTCATACATGAAGTGACTGAGTAACTATCTGAAAGGTCTCACAGTCCAGGTAAGAGCTCAGTTGGCATACAAGATAGGTTTATGCAAAGGCTTTTTTAACTATAGCTACCACATGCTCCTCAAATAGTAGCCATGAGTCCAAGAAGACCCCCAAGTTACGCACCAGTCCCCAAGAAGGAAGTGCAACCCCAGGATTAAGGGTGAAACTTCCCTGGCTCAGGGGATCCAAAACCCATAGCCACTTGGTCTAGTCAAGATTGAACTTTAGCCTGCCCCTCGCCATCCAGTCCCCCACAGGCTCCAGACACTTGGACAAGACCTTGACAGCATTGCCTGGTTAGTCCAAAGTCAAGATGCATAATTGGGTATCATCCGCATATTGCTGATACCTGATCCCAAACCTTACCTAGTGGCCCCATGTAAAACAGAAGTGCAGAGCTCCAATGTTCCCCACGCACCAGAGGCCTTGGACTTGAGGTCTTCCTTTCTGTCAATACTGGCAGGATCTCGGTACAGAGAAAGGAGGAGAGCCCTGCAACATTGTGCCTTCGACTCCCACTCCCTCTGGAACTCCACAAGGTCAATTAATCATCTAGGGTGGAGCAATCTAATATATAGTGCTTATGTAAAAGAATATTTTCCATTATTTTTAAGATTTGTTGGATTAATATTTTGAAAATACTTCATAAAATAGGCTGTAACTTTATATATTCCTAATGTGACACCTTGTAATCAATAGTTGTTTACAGCAAAGTATGGATGGAGAAGCAATTGGATGTTTTATTTAACTAAAAGGGGGTTTAGTAAGTCTCTCAAAGATTCATATTTTTCTATTTCATTATGTAAGAAACTGCACATTTCAAACATTAAAAACTTTTGAACTACTCCATTGTGAATTCTGTTTGATCTTATAAAATGGAATGCCTCCACAGAAAATAGATCTTTAAACACAAAATGGGTGGTTTTGGATTTAAAATATACGTCACACAAACATATGGGAAACACCCTGTTTCAATAATAAGCTTTGTTTCAAGATCTTTATAAACTAAGCTCCCTAAAGTTCTGGGAGAGATTCCTTATTCAAGAAATGATATTGGAGTGATGAAAACCTCACACTTCTCCCAGTGCAGAATTTAATATGGTAGCAACTTTATTAAGAAGACACTATTCCTATGTTTAGTGAGATACTGTTTTGTTGGAATGTATTTTGTTTAAGTATGTTAAGGATATTTCAAAATGGGAAGCTGGGGAGATAGCAGGATCTTGTTGACTTTGACTACTGTACAGTAATGTAATCCCTAGAGCAGTGTTGTCCAAACTTGGCCACTTTAAGATGAGTGGACTTCAACTCCCAGAATTCCCCAGCCAGCTTGGGCAACAAGTTTGGACAACACTGCCCTAGAGCCTCTGAAAAAGGTAGCCTTTTATCTTCAATGTCTCATATGTCCCAATGCAGCCTTATTCAACCTGATGCCATCTAATTGCTTTGCACTGCAATGCCTACCACAGCCAGCCAGCATGCCCACTGTGGTTAGTGATTATGGGAGTAGTCCAGTACATCTGGAGGGCACTAGGATGAAGAACGTTGTTAATTCTATTTGTGATGCTAGAAGTTAAGGTGATGCTGAGATGGAAGGCTGCTTTTGCTTTAGCTGTGAGCATGCTGCCAGAATTTGACCTACTTTCTGATGACTCTGTCATTGTGCTCTGGCAGGTTCTACTTCCTAAGTCTTAATAATATATGTTATTAAATTAACCTTTGCCTTGATGTGCTTCTTTTATGTACAATACTTCTTTATTATATGGTAGACTAGATAGGACAAATACTTCAAATAAGTCCCTGGATTTCTGGAGATTGAAATTCTATAAATTCTTGGTTTTCCAGGAATATTGGGTTTTACTCATGTTAAACTAAAATTAATTATTAATCTTTGTGGTAAAAAATTAAAAAGACACAGAAATCTATAGGCAGTATTGAAATCTGGCTGGGGTATTCATTGTTCCAGGAGAGAAATTAAGGTCTTTTTTTTGCCTAGTTCCCTTCCTTTCATGGATTTTATTTTCTGACCTTCGTCCCTAGAACTTTTCTCCTGAGCCATGTCTTGTCTCTTGACATTATTTCTCTCTCTCCTACTTAAAGCGTTTATGTAATAATAAAATGAACAATCGTACATTTTCTAGTTTCAACATGGATTATGAATGGGTTACAAAAATGACAATAAGATAGGGAACATCCTCCTGGCTAAATGTCTGGCTAGAAATGGCTTCTAGCTTGGTGTTACTTGGAAATAAATTCCTTTTAATAATTAGGTATTATTTCCACGTAAATATGTACTTTAGATTTAGAATACCTACGTGATACCTCAACTAGAGCTGTAATGCCGCCTTATTTGCTAGCACATAAAAACTATTCAGATGTGGTAGTGTGCAGTATTGAGAGAAAGCTGCCTGAGGCCAAAAGACAGAAATTGCTATTGTGTGTTTTTCCTAAGGACTTATTCTTCCATGTATTTCATTAACAAAACTCTGTAGTTGAACCTTTTGGCACTTTCCATTTTTGTTTCCACCCAGACTCAAAGAAGGGTAGACTTTTTGATCTCTTAGGATCCCAACTTTATTCATTATAATCCTTTCACAGCTTCAAAGAAAGACTACTTCAACATATATGTTTTTATTTTTAAAATTTGTTATATTACCAACCACTGAAGTTTTTCTGCAGTTTATAGTATACATATTCTGTGACTGGGATGTCACCTCTAATGAAGCTTACATTGTGTCAGCATTTAGGTGCGTATTTTCACTGCCATGACTGGTTAGATTTTCTCCCATTCTGTCTAGATCTTCTCCCCTTCCTGGATATCCCTGTTCTAATTCTGATTTACCATGCAGTGGTGGCTAAAATAGCAACCATCTCTGGTGTATTAAATGTAATGGCACACTTGCTCTTTGGTCGGCCCCATTGTTGCTCCAAGTACTCTAGATGGTATGTACTGGAACACAGATCTGGATTCTCCTATCAGTATAAATTATTCAGACTGAGAAAAATGTGCATAATGTAGTTGCTAGTAATGGGAAAAAGCTGTGTAGACCATTAATGCCTTGTCCGCTAACAGCTGGTGGAGATGTACAAAAGTCTGCTGCAGCTTTGGTGATTTCTCCAAACATTGCCTACAAACCTCTAAGCTGTTAGTTTCTAGAAACTTGATATTGTTTTTAAATGGAAGATGGAACTCTTGGGATACTGAATCCAGTCTCATTCACTGTAAGGAAAACTGACATAGAGCCCTCTCAAGGCATTCTTTGCTTCTGAAACATTTTAAATGTCCACCACAGTGCAGTTAGCAAACTTGTCAGTTCAGAGAGAAACCTCTCACTTAAAATAATATGCAAAGAAGGAAATGGATATTCAGAATCCATTCAGTCTGTCTGGGAACCTCTCAGGCATATTCTTTGTTAACTTTGTATTGTGCTGGCTTCCTGGATGTGCTTTTCCCATAGCTGTGGATTTTATTGGATGTTCCATTAGACTCCCAGCTCCCAAGTTAGTCAAGCGTGCCCCCAATACGTATTCAGTTTAAAGAGACATGTAAGCAAGACCTTTGAACTTTATAACCTTGGAGTTTTGCATGCTTTGCTAGCTCAGGAGACTTGCTTGATGCTGTTTGGCTAATAGCTGATCTGCATCACTAAAATTCACATTGTGTTTCTTCTGTTTCAGTGGAGAACAAAATAGATTAATATGCAATTTGGCCAGAAAAAAATAGACAGTTTTTGGAACTGATACTGGGTTTAAAATTAATATTGATGGGGACTGTTCCCCATCTGGTTGTTCAGTATGCTTGAAAAGACCCTCTTGCTTTTAAAAGCACACCACAGAGTTTCAGTAATCTTTTCATAACTCTTAAGACATAAAGAGATAGTGCTTCTAGATGACATGTTGATAACGCAATCACTTGGCCTCAGGTACGGAATCTTCTTCCCATGTTCTCCTATTGCTGTTTCTATCTTTTTACCTTATTAAAAGTTATGTAAAGGAAACAAAGACAGATTAGTTAGCCAGTGCTTTTTTTACTGATAATGCTAATACCCACAGTGTACAAAGTTCTCCTGGAATTTCCTAATTGTTCAGGAATTAAGAAACATAAATCATTACAGTACTAAGATTGTGGCTCTCCATTGTTCTGTCCTTGCACTCCCTTATTTATTTTTAAACACTATACTATATATACTGTTCTTGTGCTGCTTTGCAATCAATCATCTCTCTGCCTGTCTGTCAGCACTATGCTGCTTTTCCATCAAAAGTCCAATGTGCCTTAACAGTAAGCAAAAATAATACAGTAAGCAAGGTATAAGGTGAAATAATACAGTGTATTAAAAACACCATGCTTAGCTGGTAAATAATCTGTTCAGTCATGGCTTACCTCTTCAAGAGGGATATCAAAAGAGAGGCTGTATTTTATGACTGTAGCTGCCAGATTCTGTTTTGGGTCTTTGCTGACACAGGTTTTGTTAATATGCTTGCCAGGACAATGCTGAATTGTAGGAACCAGAAAAGTGGCTTTGTCCAGATGAAAAGAACTGGTGATTTTTCTTTTGGGAAGGGTTCTGTTAGGGAAATGGATTTTTGAGCCCTGATAAATGTAGGCCGCCTGCTCTTAAAAGAAATTATTCATTCTTCTAAAGGAGACAGAATAATAGGATAGGAGAATAACCTGAAGCATTTGCAGAGGGAGTTAGATGTAGTATGTGCATATGAATTTCTGATGCTCATAGATTAAAGCTGGTGTTAGCAGGAGTAATTGCTTGGAGTATGAAAAGGGTGTGTGTTTTAGGTTAATTATTTCAAGAATATCATTCCCTCCCTGCCCTTAGCTCTTCCCAGTAACTAACCTACGTATAACCTTCAGGGCAATTCCAATTTCCAGTAATTGCATAATATTTATGGGGAGGGGGAATAGTGGGCAGTGGCACTAAATATCACTGCACTTTGGAGTAACATAACTAGAAACATAAGCTGAGGTTTTCTTTTGATGGATGACTTCCTCTACTCTTTTAGCAAGTAAATTTTCCATTCTGCTTTTAAAAGCATGGACTTTCCAGTCTAAACCAAGATGAGTAACTTACTTCCTGCACTTTCAACAGTTCCCTGTGTTCACACTGGGTGAAACATTAGCCAACTTTTTAATATTCAAACGACTATTTTTTTAATGTGTCCTCAGAGGCAAAAAGCTACAGATTGATCACTAGCCAATGAAAACTTGGGAAGCTGGTACGGTTGCAAGGGTGCCCAAGACTAGAGATTGTATCTTACTTCATGATCCCCTTGATCAAGAAGGAGAAGCCCAAGAGCTGCCCTGCCTGCCCACTGCTGATCTTGCCCTCTGCTCTTTCTTAAATGCCTTGCAGAGAAAAGGAGCTGATGCTGCCCTGCTCTTTGGTTAAACTTTAGTCAGTGTTTGCTTTTTGATAAGGGAGTGCCCTGGTTTCTTTGGAAGCTAGAGCCAGCTGAGTGTTTTATCATCAGCCAATCACTTTCTACAGGAACAAACAGGTAGAGTGGCAAAGTTCAAAGCCTGTTTGCAGTTTAGAAACCTAGTAAGATTGGATGATTTTTAACGGGAAAGGGTGTGTGTGTGTGTCACACCCATGTCTGGTTGAAGTGCACATTTATAACAGCCTAGTTACATGGCAAATCCCATGATTTTTTTTGATACATGATAAAGGTTTGCCAAATATAGTTTAGCTATTTTAATATGAATTTTAGGAACCATTTCCTCAAACTTAAAAGATCTCTCTCTTTCCCCTCCCTCCAAAACTTAAATAATAGACTTTTATTAATGGGCCGAGAATGTCAGGAGTTGCAGTCCCAATATATTTTGAGGGCAACAGGTTGCAAAAAGAAATCTTGGGTATTTCAGTTACATTTTCAGTTCAAAATATAAATACAGCTGAGTAAGGGAACTACTTACTGTGCATACTAACAGAGAGATTTATGATCCTTTTGCTGGGAGGAAAAAAAAGGTAACATGCAGAAGAAGACAAAGCCAGAACCATCCTAGACCAGGAATGGGCAGGGTTCAGGCATGTTGGATTTCCTTTTTTTTTTTTTTTAATAGAATCTGTAGAAGTAGCAGCCAGGTCAAGAATAAATGCCCAGATATGTTTTCAGCACATTTCTAAGGAATTAAAATTGTAGGCTATCCATGCTGAAATCCACTCCTTTTGGATTTGATTGGTATGCTTTCTTCCTGAAGCAACTTCATTTGGCTGTAAAAAATAATTTCCTTAAAAAATTAGGAGTCAGAAACTGTTTTGTAACATCTTGCCTGATGAAAAGTACTGGAGAATTCAAAGGTTTGCACACTCTTTTTGTGCCGTTTTGCTTGGTCCTAATAAATGTGTGACCTGATTATGGATTTTGAATATGTGTGCGTGTTCCAATAGAAAAGAATATCTGTAGCTCAGGGTTGAACTATGGAGTTCTTGGTGCTCTCTCGGCTTGGTTGTTTCCTTGTGTACACTTCATTACCCACCTAGGTAACATCATCAGTGTGAGTAAGAGTGGGGTTTGATGCCTGTTTATATGCGGTAGCTTACTCTGCCAGCAAGGAGGAAACTACACCCCCACTCAAAACTATGAATGCAAAGAATTGTCCTTGGATCCATATTGAGAATGATTGTTATGTCTTGGTGCTAATGTTGCAGCCATGCTCTTTGTTTAGAATGTTGCCTTTCTTAATATGGTTTTGCTCAGGTCATGTTATCCTTCCTCAGACAGTATCCAATCTGGGAATTACAACACAAAAGATCTATAGTTTTGTTTTTATTTAAGGCAGTTCAGGAGGACAAGTAGAAGTTCCAAATTCAATCACAGTAGTGGTGCTGACAAAGTACTTTAAAACTTCCATCCAGTTCCCTGGTCCTTAGTGCTTTGGTGACTGTATTTAAAGAAAATCAGTTCTGGATCTCCTACATAATGTCAGATGTGATCTAATAATGATATTTAGGGGTAAATAGACTTATTAAATACATGAGGTGAGAACAGCCAAGTGCATATTTGTTTCCAGAATAAAACTAGTGCAGTATTTTTTTTCTTGCAGCTCAACATATATGCTCTGATTTTTGTTCTGTTCTGTTGAATATCATGCTTTTCTTTAATACTGAAGGTTTTATTGTATGACGCAACAAGGTCTCAAAGAGAAAAAACAAAATCCTGATGTCTTTACTAGTTGTGCCTTGAACATCTCACCTGGTTTCCTTTGACAACTTCTACATTCTGTCCTTCAGTCAGTTTGAGTAACAGTAGATTGCATTCTATTATATGGGCTGGGTTGTTAAGATTTTTTTCCCCTTATTACCTGGGGTTTGAACAGATTCTGAGCAGGCCAAAGACTGTTCTTCCACATATGATGTGAATTACTGAAAACTCCATGAGCTCTGATAACAGCAGCACCTGGGTACAGATTAACCTTTGTTTTTCCTTATGAATTGAAAGAATGTCCTTTATGTCTTTCATACATGCCAAAGTTTAACTGTGCATGTAGTTTCGCAACCAAAGGACCTATTAACAAATGAGATCAGATTTAGATCATTCTTGTCTTTCCAGTTGCATTTCACAACTGACCCACACACTTTTCACACAGCTTTGGGCATATTGTAAGTCCCAGTTCTTGCATTCTTTTCAATAGCTGAGTATCGCAAATCTGCTTACTATTGTTATTTGCCCTTTTTAAAGGCAGGCAGTAGATCGCACCAAGCCTGTACCTTGTTCCACTCTTGCACAATTTTGATTTCGCTGTCCATGGATCTCTCTGTTCCTTCTTTTCTTATCTGTGATGAAAGCTCTATGTGGTGAACATATAGGCACATTTAAAAAATCTTAATGTTACCTTAGGTACTTCACCATCTGATCTATTTGTGTAGGTAAAGAGACACCAAAAGGAAATATTTCAAATTCTAAAGGGAGGAAATCTGGAAATACAGGAACATTTGGATCAGTATGAGGCAAAGTTGATATGAAATGTGACAAATGCTTGTGCAGGTACAGGTTTAATCTTTATCAGTTCTGCTGCCTTTGTTTGGCATGATACCTTCATATTGAATCTGGCTATGCTCAGTTACTTTATGTAACGGAAATAGGGAATCAATGGCCTTCCAGTTGTTGCTGAACTAAGCATTTCTCACCATTGACCGTACTGTTTGCTTGTCAGAGTTGTAGTGCAGCAACCTATGGAAGGTTTTCAGCCTTGTGGAAAATACCAGGTAAGGGAACTAGATGTGTAGAGATGCATAATGGAGACCAATATTTATGAGCTAAGCTTCCTTTAAATGTATAAGAGAAGCCATTAACAATCAATGTTTAGGCCTTGCTTAGGCCTTGCTTACTTAGCCACCTTGAATATGGTATGTTGAGAACAGTGTGGATCTTTACTTTCCCCTCTCCTACCATCTTATTTTGTTTTAACTGGGAAGGAGATTTGTGATACTGCTTTCAGAATTACTGCCCCATCTCTTTTGCCAGTTTCTTCATTGGCCACATTTCTTTTGTCTAAAACTGCTTTAAACAGTGGTTTGGTGTAGTGGTGAAAGTGCTGAACCAGGAGACTGTGAGCTCTGTTCCCCCCTTAGGAACAGAAGCCAGCTGGGTGGCTTTGTGCCAGTCACACTCTCTCTCAGCCCAACCTACCTGCCAGGTTGTTGTTAGGGGGAAAGTAGGAGGAGGGAGCATTATGTACACCGCCTTGAATTGTAAAAAATAAAGGCAGGATATAAACTGAAGAACAGCAGGGAAAAAATTAAAACAAAATATTACAGAAAAGCAAATAACTTGGGAATGTGCTAAAAGTATGTATCTTTTCTTAGATTCATTTGTGATCCTAAGGAAAGATAGCATTTTTAGCATCCATATTCCATGTTTATATTCCATTATATAATAATTTTTGGATAAATTATTAGGTATTATTTGTTGAAAATATCTAAAAAATGAAGATCAAATATGAATAATAGTATCTTTAATTAAAGGATACTTCAAGACTTTTGGATGATTTGTTAATTTTTCATCAGTGTTATTTTTTCCATTTGTAAATATCATAGAGTCAAAGACAGATGTACTTTAGTTTTATCAATGTAGCAGCTAACAACAAATATTGGCTTAATTTCTTGTGTTGTACCATGCTGTATCCTGGGGAAAAAGAACAAGAAAACTGTGCTAGAAATAACTATTAAAAGCTGTTGTATAATTTTCCCCCAAAAACTTTAAATCAAAAATAGTAAGTAAATACAGTCAAAGAATGGGAGAAGAAGGAAAGGAACATGGGCCAGGTGTTCTTTAGATGGCAGCGAAATTAAAACCTTGGAGGGATCCAAATTAATTATTATTTTTAAAAGGATCAGTTCATGGTATTTAAAACCTGTCATGCCATCATTAAGTCTGCTCTGTTTTGAATCAGGTGCTGGCTAGTAGAATTACTGTAGGCTTACAATTAATCTAAATTATTCTGTTAAATCCCATATACAGCTTCAGACTTCCAGAGAATCTGCAAGTTGGAAGAGTTGGTTGATAGCATATTTATAGACATTCAAGCCATGACAAGACTGATGACTCTTGGATGACACAGTATCAGGATATCCAGCAACTTTACTCTCTGTTTGTTTGGCAATATAGAATTATGTATATTGTGCTAGGGGTCATGAAGAGTCGGACACGACTTAACGACTGAACAACAACATATTGTGCTAGAAAGCAAAGCCTGAACTTTTAGCATCATTTTTATTTCTAAGATTTTTTTTCTAGATTCTGTATCACCCCCCAGAGGCCTTCTTGGAGAACAAATATGGTAGATGATTTGTTTGGAAGAATGACCAGCTGACCAGGAAAAAGTAAATGGGATGTTAAAGGTTTAATTATCAATTTGATGTCTGGAAGATGGTTTTGTTTTTTTTGGTGACTGGCTGTTCCCAATACAACCATCATTTTGTTAATATACATCTGCTTCTCCTGTGGCAGTAATTTCATGAGAACATGCTCTCAAAATTTCCAGTGGGTCCACTGTTCCCAAAAGATATCCTACTCTGCTACTAACATGTAGATGTACTGTTGCATTTCACTTGGTTTTCTAGTGCCTGCTGAAATGGTGGTGCTGTCTGGTGCACAATTTGGCTGAGGTCTTAGTTGCAGCCTGGAATGAGTGTGTGATGAGGGCCTTGGATTGGATTGCACCTCTGCAGACTCTCTGTGATCACGGATCCCATAGGGCCCCTTGGTTTACAGCAGGGCTCAGGAAAATGAAATGACACAAGAGACACCTAGAGTGCCGCTGGAGGGAGTTGAAAGATTAAGCTGACCAAGCAAAGATACACACCTTAATTAGGACTTACCTTGTGGTGGTAAGAGCGGTGAAGCATGCTTACTTCTCCACTCTCACTGCATTCACAAATGGCCAGCCAGCAGCCCTATTTCGGGTGACCAGGGCCCTCCTGGGTAACGGGGGGGGGGGGCAGGGGAGCCTTTGCAGGGTTGCCATGAGGACTATTCTAGGCATATGTCAAAGTTGCTCGACTTCATTTGGAGTTGGACTCTGGCTGGGCAGATCCAGTGAAAATGACTGAGACAAGTCCTAACTCAGTTATCTGGAAAGAGTTTAAGCTGATCAGTCATGAGGAAGTAGACAGTGTCCTTACTGCTGTGAACTCTGCCACCTGTAGTCTGGACCCATGCCCCTCCTGGTTGGTTAAGGCCTCCTGGGAGGTGGCATGTGGTTGGGTCCAAGCAGTGGTAAATGCCTCCTTGCAGGAGGGGGTGGCTCTGCCAGCCTTTAAAGAGGTGCCCCCTCCTCAAGAGGCCATCCTTGGACCCTACAGTTTTGGCCCCTTTATCCTTTGGATAACTTCTGTCCAGTCTCCAAACTCCCCTTTTTAGGGAAGGTTGTTGAAAGGGTGGTGAGCTCCCAGCTACAGAGGGCCTTGGATGAAGTGGATTATCTGAACCCTTTTCAGTCAGGATTCAGGCCGGGCTACAGTACCAAGACAGCATTGGTTGCAATTGTGGATGACCTTTAGAGGGCTTGGGATGGGGTTGGTGTGTCTATCCTGGCTCTTCTGGATCTCTCAGCAGCTTTTGATACCATCAGCCATGGTACCTTGCTGGACCAGCTTTGGGGATTGGGAGTGGGGATCATTGTCTTGCAGTGGTTCTCCTTTCTCTATGACTAGTACCAGTCAGTGCTACTGGGAAAGGAGAGGTCCAGCTCTAGGTGCCTACTATGTGGGGTGTCTCAGGGCTTGGGTCTCTTTCCTCTATTTAGCATCTAGATGAAGTCACTGGGAGACATCATCTGCCAGCATGGGGTTCAGTATCATTAGTATGCTGATGATACCCAATTATACATCTCTACTCCATGTGGAGCAGGTGATGCTGTTCAGGTGCTGGCTCAGTGCCTGGAAGCTGTAAGGGCCTGGATGGGGAGAAACCAGCTGCAACTCAACCCTAGCAAGATGGAGTGGTTGTGGGTTTTTGGCCCTCCAGGGTCAGGAGAGTTGACATCTTTGACTTGGACAGGGTAACACTTCCCCCGCACAGATCTGGTGTGCAATTTGGGGGTCCTCTTGGGTTCATGGTTCCTGCTGGTCAGGGCCAGGCAGCTGTGGCCAGGGGGGCCTTTGCACAAATTCATCTTGTGCCCAATTGCACTCATTCATGGACCAGAAGGCTTTTCTCATAATCACCCATGCCTTGGTCACCTCCTGTTTGGATTACTGTAACACACTCTACATGGAGCTACCCTTGAAGGCCATCCAGAAGCTGCAACTGGTCCAGAATGCAGTGGCATGTGCAGTTTTAGATGCCCTACAGTTCACCTAAGTAACACCACTGCTGCATGAGCTACACCGGCTCCCAGTTGCTTTCTGGGTGCAATTCAAGGTGCTGGTTATCACCTTTAAAGCCCAACATGGCACAGGGCCAGGTTACTTGCCAGACCACCTCTCTCTGAGGGTATCTGCCCATCCTACTAGGTTAGACAGGGTGCGTGCGCTCCAGGTCCCCTCCCTTAAATGTTGTCATCTGATAGGACCTCGGAGGCACGCCCTTTGGAACAGCCTCCCACCTGAGATCCTAGGGATCCCTATCCTTTTAGCCTTCCAGAGGGCTATGAAAACCTGGCTCTTTACCCAGGTATTGGTCTAGGATGGGGGTTAAGCTGTGAGGACGATTGGTCTGGTGCCTGGGGGGAAGGGTACTTTTGTTTATAACTATATTTTTTATGGATTGTTGTGAGCCACCTAGAATCATCATATGAGATAGATGGCTGTGTAAGTCCTGTAAATACATAAATAAATAAAATAAATATGCTCCACATGCAGAACTGTGAACCTGTTAGAGCTCTAATTACAGATTATGTGCTCTTTGGTTGGGGCAGGTTCTCCTGTGTAGGAACAAGATTAGGCATTCTGAGAGATGCCAAATGTTAATTCAAGTCTTACTTTCTGTGTACGTTGTTATTAAAAACAATAGTAGTAACAGAATGCGAGATGAGATAGAACCTAAAAAGTACTTTAAATATGCTTTTTTATTTGGTTTGATGTCTTTAACAAAATGTTTGTTTCAGATTAAATAGAATCGGCAGCTACACTGTGCAGTTTGGTGGCAACACAAGGATATATGTGGGCTTGGTTTCCTGAAAACGTTTGATCAGTACTTGCCATTTAAAGCCACTTACTCATTTGTGGTTTTCACTAATGTCATACAATTTATCTGGAAAGAGGTAGGATGATTTTCCATTGGAGGGTTTCCCCTGCTTTGGCTACAAAGATGAGTTTGGATGAAATGTTTAACATAAGTCCCAACACTTAAGAGATAGTCCTCTTTTTCTGGTAGTGACCTATAGGATAATAACTCTTCCAATTTTGTCTTTAGGAGATGCCTTTATATTGGTTTGTTAATGTGAACTGAGTAAGGTGAATTGATACAGCCAGAATGACATGTTTGAGCTAAAAATCTGGTTATGAAATACTGCAGCTTAATTCTTCTGCGCATGATATACAGTAGCTGAAATCCAGATGTGGTAGTTAAAGAGTTGGATTAGGAGTGGGGAGACCCAGGTTCTTGTCCATTCTGAACCACAGAAGAAACTGGGTGACTTTGGCCCTTTGGTTGTTGTTGAGGGGAAAAATAAGAAGAGGGAGTGCTATGCAAGCCACTTCCTGTATGAGTCAGGATATAAATCTAATAAATACATTTATCTGGGTGTAAACCCCATTGAACTCAGTGGGACTAACATCTAGGATTGTAATCATTTTACATCCTGCAGCTGTTAAGATAAACATGGTTAGTAATAGAACAAGTATGTGTTTAACCTATTTCTTTAATCCAAAGATCATACATCCACACACTCATTATTAATATATAAATAGATGCAAGACACAGTCTTACAGAGTAGATGAATATAGCAGAAGGAAAAGGTTTTTCCACAAAATGTAATGGAGTGGAAGTTACTATATTAATTAGCATGTCACAGTCCATCCTTTTCATCCTTAATGTTTCCTTTGCATGATGGGGCTTTGCAGTGTTGTTGCTAAAGATATGTGGCTTTCTTGCTGTCATATGTGATAAACCAGGATGACTCAGGGAGCTGATAAATGGGACTGGCCTATAGACATATTGTTAATAACATCTCCAAACACTCACTTGTTATGTGCTAACTGGTGGAATAAACCTTCTGGATGTCCTTGTGCCTTAAATCAGCAAGCAGAAGCGCAGTTGTGTGCATTTTATTCCTTCAGACTTGCTCCCCATATAAAATGGAAAGCTGTGTTTACATTCAATAGATTTTTTTCTTCTTTCTTTGGAACACGTGGATGTAGCTTTTTTCCATTGGAGAGCATCTACTTATATGCTTTCTTCATGTTCTGAAAACAGCTGTCTGGTTCATCACTTCCTAACAAGAGAGTAGATGTTGAGCCACAAAGGCTTGATGTGCTCACTCCTGTTGCTTCTTGGTGCTGTTTTTTGAGCTAAGCAGACGGAGTGGATGGAAAGGTGACTGTGGCAAAAGGATTAGCTGCTGGATTAAGAGAGGCTGGTAATCAGCAATTGCTCCTGGCAGAAGATTGAGTTCTGGCATGTTGCCTATCAGTGCCCTGTCATAAGCCCTATTGAATTGCATAAGGCTATACTCATTATATTATATGCTTATAAATGTAAGTTCATCAGAGAAGGCTCTGGTTTGCAAGGCTAATTGAGCTTAAGTTCAAGGCCAAAACTGGCATGGAGCCAGAAGTTGCCATCTGCTTCAAGTGACACCAGTGGTGGGGTAAGATGTGTAAATTGTGGCATTAAATTGGGTTTGGAAGAGTAATGCTGCTGTCAGGACGTGAGGTGCCTTTGAGCTGTGCATCAGGCAGCATAATGTCTTGGGGTATTGATAGATAAAAAGAGTGGGCAGTGGGCTTATACAGCCTCTTTACTGTATTTCTGGCATATTTTATAAGCTATCTAGTTCGTTTTATTTTATTTTTACTTAGTTCCTGTCCCTTGACTCATGTGTTTCAGAAATGTTCTATGGATCACTTTGGACATCAAAATCCTAAGATAATAAAATGTAATCTAGACATTTATTAATATGTTGAGATAGAAGAGAATAGATTTACTCAATAAAGGGAATACTTAGACATCTGTTATAAGTGCAGGTCATTTGTGCAGTGTCTTGGAATAATATTTAAAATGAATAAAATGTGATTAAGCCAACCTCTTTTTGTGCCCCACTGATTTTCAGATGAAATATTTCAGCATTTACTTATTCTTCCCACTGATTTCTGTGGAGAGAAAAAAAAAACCTTACTGAACTCTAAATAGATAATGTCCATAATGTTTAGCTTTATTTCAGATTGGCTTTTGGCAAATCACTGTTGCCAAGCACTGAAGAGTCAAGAACAGAAGCTTTACTTTCCATTCCATGGATGTTTTTAAATACTTCCTTAAGATAAGGGAATTTAGCTTCTTAATGTTATGACCTTGATGCTGGTAGAGATCATCTGTTAATTTGGGATAAGGTGTCACTAATATGCTGGTGACACTCAGCTGTATATCACCACTTCAAATTGAACTAGGGATGCTGTGGAAAGCTTGAACTAGTGTCAGATCAAATTTCTCCAAGACTGAATTGCTTTTCATTAATAAACATCTAGAAATGTTGGTATAGTAGTTATTCTGAATGGTGTTGTACTCTTCCTGAAGGAGTTGGTTTTTTGTTTTTTTTTTAATCTAGGAATCCTCCTGGACTTGCAGCTACTGTTTAAGTAGCAGGCAGAGGCCACAGCTACTTTGCCCAATTTTGTCTTGTGAGCCAGTTATAACCTTATCTGATCCAGATTGTCTTGGCAAAAGTAACTCGTACTTTGGTCATCACTTGGTTGGATTACTGTAATGTACTCTATGTAGGGCACCCTTGGGAGATGATCCTGAAGCTGCAGCTGGTCCGAGTACAGTGACTAATTACTGTAAAGTCACTACTGAAGTCACTACATTGGCTACTGATAGATTCTTGGGCCAATACAAAATGAGTTATTCCCTACAAAGCCCTATACAGTTTAGCACTGGATTGTACAACTCCTTGGCCCCAGAAAACTGTGCAGCTCTTTACCATTTAGCATTGTACAAAGCCATCAGAACAACCCTATTCTACCATGTTTTTAACCAAAATTGAAAGTTTATGATGGCCATTTTTTTTAATTGTATATTTTTCTTTATGTTGTAGTCTCTATTTTTTACTCTGCTGTATACTGCCTAGAGCCTGAAATACCCATGATCCTTGTGTAACCTTGTTCCAGATTGTCCACTGCAATTTATACTTCCACTTAGCTTGGAAAAGAATAGCGTTTTCCTGGAAGAATATGATATTGATATATTATTGGTCAGATGTGTGGAAAATACAGCACCTCCCCCCAGAAGTATTTTCTGGATGGAAGATATATAAATACTGTGCAAGCATATTCATCTTTTATATTGTAAACTGATCATCTTGAATCTTGAACTGAATCAATAGTTTAATTTATGGTCTTAAATTAAGAATTATCTCTCTTCTGTCTTTCTCTGATATCAGTAGGAATGGAAAGGAAAATATATACATTTTCTGAAGGTATATTTGGAAGTGAGTTAATTTATACTAATACAATACTAATTTGAAACAGATCTTTTGCCAAAATGTTTGCCATTGCATTCTTCCAGGATATTTTTTTCAACTTTTTAGTTTAGCCTACAGCTCTAAGATTCCCTAATAACCTCCTCTCCAAGTATGAACCAGGCTGATCTTGAAAAAGCTTGTTCATTTTTAAAAAAAAATCAGGCAAGGTCAGCTATGACATTCCATAATTTTCTTTTTATGAAAAAATTCTTATCAAAGGAAAGTCAGAGCAGTTAGTTAGTGGGTACATCTTTTTTTTAGTTAAATCATAACACTCATTCTGGATTGGATCTTGCATGGAACAATAGAGAAGGCTTGAATTTTCTTTGTTTGCAGGTTCAGTTGCCCAAAAATAATGCATTGATTCAAGCATTACTTTTTGACAATGTGAATTTCAGGCCTACAAAGGTAGTCTGATATTGCAGCAGTAGGACAAAATACAAAAAATATCCAACCTCCTCTCCCCTCCCAATAGAGCTTCATTCTGGATTAGTTCTTCTGCATTTCAAATTAAAGTAGTTAGCTGCTAAGTAGATTTCTATATTAGCATGTAAACTCATACATTCTATTGAGAAACTCTATCAGTCTGGAGGAACAAAGAGAAATCTTCCAGTGAAATTCTTCTTCCTTCTTTTATTAAGTTTCAGAAACAATGCTTTACAGGAAGAATCTCAGCAACTTTCTAGATTTCCTATTGTAGAATCTCTGTTTCATATTGCAAGAGTTCAGAAGCATGGTTCATGAATTTTCACATTCTGCAATACATTACTTCTCTCTTTCCCGTTAGAGTCATAATCAATTTTGTTTATGAAGGCTCCAAATAAGCCCCACCCCCTGTTAATATCACTCAAGTAATGTGTATTAAGCATAAATGCATTCTGGAGGAAGTCTTCACACATGTGTGCATTTGTTGGCTTCCCTGTGAGCCAAGATTCTGCTTGATGAGTGTGCTAGTTCATATAAAGAACAGTGTGTGTACAGTTGTACACGTGATTCCTTTCCTCCTGTGGATAGATAAGCTCAGAGTAAAACCATTTACAGATTTGCATCATTTAAGTAATGCTGACTGGGGTTGGGGTTTAATTGGAATGTCACATGATGAGCAATCTGGAATTAAAGACTGGAAGTCTCTTGGCTACTGCTATGATACATAACACAGACTTAGCTTAGTTGTGGAACAGCATAATCTGTGACCTAAACCAGGGTCTGTCGAAGGCACCTCTAACTTTTGAAGAAATCAGAAAAGAAATATTCACATCTGTAGGCTGGACTAGTATGATTATAAAAGAACATTCTGTTGGATAATGATAACCCAGGAGGCAAACCTAATTTTCATGAATGAGAAGGGGTAATTGTTAACTACCATATGGGAGAGTGTTTGAAAGCTGGTAAAAATGAAATAAAATCAGAAAATATCTATCTGATTAAAAATATTTGAGTTGTCAAATAGAGACATCTGTTATTTCTTTGTTATGAGTTCTTTCTGTTGAATGCTACATAATTCATGACTAAATTTGCATAGCTTGCAACCAGTAGTAATGAATTGCAAGATCTTCAGGAGAGATTTGGCTTTGTTTTCCAAAGAAATAAGCTAAATCTAAGAAATGGCTTTCTTTCAGAGCTGCCACCTGCAGCTTGTTTTCTCTCCTGAAGCCAAATTTTCTCCAAAGTGTTGTGGGTTAATTAACCTGCTATGGCGCAACCTGGAAGTCAGGAGAGGCTATTCCTATAAACCTCTGTTTTCCCCTTCAGCAGCTTCCTGTTTTTCAGACTTCATGTACACGATAATTTTGGCTACTTTTACAGGTATGTTCAAGTATGATGTCACCATGGCCATATTTTATAAGAAAAACTTTGTTGGATCTGACTGAAGGCCTCTCTGCCCTGCATTCTCTTTTCACAGTGAGTCATCACTTCCCTGTGAGAAGCCCTTCAGCAGGATGGAGATAAAACCCTCCGTCTTCTCTTCCCCAGCAATTGGTAGTTATGTGTCAGCCTAGCGAAGCTGTCCAGACAGGAAGCACAACCAGATGGACTAATTCTACTTTATTGTAAGGTTACATTAACAGAATCTTGCAAGTCTGAAAGTACATTTCTCCCCCGTTGCTTTTACTGCCCAAGAAACTAGGGAGGGTCCCTTCTGAGATGTTTGTCATGCCCATATTCCTTTTGCGGGCTGAGATGCCTCTTGTCCAACCGTTCCCCTGGCTGTGGCTCTTCCCCCTGTCTTCCAGGGTCATTCCTACATACCATTACATTATGCTGCTTCTGATAATGGAGGTGATGTTCATAATCTGATGCTCTCTCTCAGCATTTTTATAATAATATTAATTTTTGTGCTTCCTGAATATTTTTACAATTGTTTTTTATAGTTTGTTTGTACACCATAAAATTCACATCACATGAGATGGATGGCCATATAAATATGACAAACAAATAAATAAAATTAAAACAACTCACTACAATATGGCAGTGTGTGTATACAACCATAATTAGTATTAAACAAGTACTAACCTGGGTACTGCCGCCTGTCACAATCGGGTGGGTATACAGATTCTGCACTAACCCACTAGTCAAGTAGAAAGGTCTTTAGAACTGTTTTAGAAGATATCCGACAATTACAAAGACAGAGGGAAAGAGGAAACTGATTTCAGAGTTGTAGAGCTAGGTCCCTCAAGGCCAGAACCTGGAAACCACAATTCTGGAATGAGGAACAGAAAGAAAACTCTGCCTAGAGGAATGTAAAGAATGAACAGGAAGATATGGAGAAATAAGGGCAATAGATACTGGGGAATTGTGACTGGGGAGCTCGAAATATGAGCACCAATGGTTTCAGCTAGGTTCTGGCTCAAATAGGGAGCCAGTGAACAACTGTGCAGTATAACAAAACATAAGAATAACATGGAAGGTCGAGAACAACGCAAGCAGCACTGTTGTGAAGAAAGATGAGAGGGTGGAAAGAGGAATTGGGAACATCTGCCATGAGAGTATCATTGCAGTAGTGGAAGTGTGAAACAACTAAGACATTAACCAATAAAGTGAAAGTCTCCTCCACCAGAAACTCTTAGATCATGATGTTATGAATACTCATCAAATAAAAATGGGAAACTCTTGCCGTAAAACAATAAACAGGTGCAGAGTCAGTTAATAATTGTTAAAAATCTGAGCCTTCAAGTGGAGGAAACTGGGCCAATCTAAGAGCCTGGAAACATATAGGGGAGGAACACAATAAAGAGCAGGAAGGACAATCAGGCTGAAACACATCTTATCCATACTCAACCTGAGGCAATGGAAGGACATTCAGGATGAAGTATTAATAAGATATTCTGTTACTGTTGACCATGTAATGCCCTCAATGACCACAAAAATCTGATATCCTTGGCATAACAATTATATTGAAGGCCTGACCCTGAATGAGGGCACCAATGGGAAGAGAATAAATATAACCCATGAGGGAACCCCTTGTAATAGGAAATACATGGCATTATAAGACTTTAACCACCAAGTGCACAGTCAGTGATGCTCAGGAGCCATTATCCAAACAGCACTAGCTGGTAGTCAAGTATATCAAAGGTACCGTCAGATCCGAAGGAGCAGCACAGATATAAGACATTGAGATTTAGCCACCAGAATATTTTATCTATCTATCTATCTATCTATCTATCTATCTATCTATCTATCTACCTACCTACCTACCTACCTACCTACCTACCTACCTACCTACTAATCAATCAATCAAAATCAATTTATATAGCTGCCCATCTCACCACAGGTGACTCTGGGTGGCGTACAACAAAGCTAAAAAACAGTAAAACACATTAAAAATATATAAACAAAATAAAACAGAATAAAAAGTTAAAAATAAGGGAGCCACCTCACTAATTCCCTGTCCCCTGAAGTCCCCAGGCCTGCTGGCATAACCAAGTCTTCAGGGACCTCCAGAAGTTCAACAAAGAAGAGGCCAGTCTTACCTCAAGGGGGAGAAGATTCCACAGCACAGATGCCACAGCAGAAAAGGTTCAGAGTTCTGAAATATCATTCAGAACTCAAGATAGTGCTGTCTCATTGAGCTATCTGCTTGAAGTTCTGATTTATATGGATTGAGGAGGCTGTTTGGAAGACAAATGAGGAATTAATTGTGAGACAGCAGCTCTTTCAAGTTATAAAAAGGAAGCAGACACAGGCTGGTAGCTTGAACATGAAGAAGGTTCCAGAGGCGGTTTCTTCAACAGAGGACAAAGAAAACTGTATTTCAAAGAGTCTTGAAAATTGTCAGTGGTTAAAGAACAATTCAACAGTCAGATAACACAGGACAGAAAAACAGGTAAAAGAGTAGGAGGCAGGCCGGAAAGGGATCAGCCAGGGAGTAGCATAACCCTTCCAGGTTTTTGAAATTCTTTCTCTGAGACAGGAGTGTATTCAAATACCATAAGGTAAAAAACCATAAAAAAGGTGGTGGAGGAGAGCTGGTGAAACGAAAATAAGAACAGCGTTTGCCATTTTGTTAGAGAAGAATTCTTGCAAGCTTTCAACTGAAGGCATATTCTCCAACACAACAGTAAAGAGAACCAGTAGAGAATGAAAGATAAAGAAGAGGCCTGGGACTGAATGGAGCCTGAAAGAGGCCTGCTTTGCCTCTGACAGGTGAGATAAGGCACTTCCCAGATACCTTTCTAGCCCTCTAACCAGAACCCTCTCTCTCCTCAGAGCTGCAGATCTTCATGGCCGGGGCGGCCTGGCACAGGTTTACAATCAGGAGTATCTCAGTCCAGAGGAGTTTTTTTGATATCAAAGGTATAACTACAGGAGTTAAAGGATCAGCAGTGGTAGATTCTATGGAATAGGAAGAGGGGGAGGCAGAGGGGGAAAAATGCAAAAAAAACCAACAACCAAACCCTGAGAGATGTCTCTAAAACTACAGGTGAAAATGACTCACATGAGATAACATGAATAATCACACAATATGCAGTTCCTGTTAGGTGGAAGTTGAGGTGGCAACAATTGAATTATGAGTTTCATTAAAAAGCCTGAGTACTTTGAAATATTGGGGGGGGGGGCTTTGTTCTAACCATTCTCCCCACATCATATATAATTTAACTATCATTTACACATTTTCCTCATGACCCCCTTACTTGCTTTTTTCCTAAACTAAGAAGCCCTAAAACTTCGTTTGCAGAATTTCTGTAGTCCCTCAATCATTTTGATTATCCTGTTATGCACCTTTTACAATATTTTTTTCAGCATTCTTTCAGAGGTTGGTATATTCTAAGGGTGGTTGTGTCATAGATTCATACAAAGGCATCATGACATTGGTAGTTTTATTTTGGGTTTCATTCCTAATTACCCTCAACATGAAATTTTAGCCTTCTAGAGTAAATACACACTGAACTGATTTTTTTCCTTGAGCCTGTGCACTGTAATTCCAAGATTCCTGCCTGACAATATTAGCACAAGCCCCTCAGTGAATCTGTGGTTAGCAATTTTTGCCTCAACCAGCATCACATTATACTTGGTTATGTTCAGTCAAATTTTAATTTAATGGTAATTTTTTTTTTCTGTTTGGAAAGATGCTTTTGGAGTTCTTTGCTGTCATTAGCGAATTTTACCATCTCACTGCTCACCTCTAATTCCAGAACACTTGTGAGCAAGTAAACAAGCATTGGTTTCAGTACAGCTCTTGGAAGGGAGGGGCACTATTTACATTCCCCATTATGAGAACTTTCAATTTATTCTTGTTCTCTGCTTCTATTCATTATAAATTATTGATTCAGAAGAGGAATCCTCTCTTATCTCATGACTACTTTGTTTGCTGAAGTCTTTTTAAATGAGATACATCATCAAAACAATTTCACATCTGAGCAGTTTTAAGAATTCTTCGATGGACAGCATCAGGAGTGGGCGGCTTGTTTGTTTTCAGCTTGTCAATTAGCTTTAGATGGAATTCCTTCTCTTGACACCATTCTTTGCCTCGGCAGCTCAGATTCTGTTTCTAAAAATGTCAGTTCAGGGACAGTGTCTTATCTTTTTCTTCTGCAGTGAAAACAAAAGCAAAGAATTCATTTAACTTCTCAGTCTCAGAATCCTTTCCCTTTCTGTTGTTATGCAATAGATTAGCTGCTTCCACTAGCGGGTTCCTTGAATCGTGTCTATGTGTATTTAAACTGGGTTCATACCTCATGCTAAGGCAAGACCTACAGACTACAGTGGCTGGGTTCACCCACCAGCTAAAACAAAAACAAAACATGTTATGGCTTAGCACAATGTATAAACCAATTCCTTTAACTGGCTGCAATTTCAACAGTAGAATGTCGCTGAACTTCAGTTCCAAGCAGCCCCAGTCAGCATGGCTAATGATGAGGGATGCCAGAGGTTATACTTCAACACCTGGAGGGACCCAGGTTCCCTGCCTTGGTTCTGCAAAATGCTTATAGCCTATGTCTGCCCATCTGAACAATCAAAAAACATAATTGGCCTTCATCTCCAGGGGATTACTCTTCTCAAGCATGAAGCTGTTGGCCTCATCTGGCCATAGCTAAGAATTCATTCTTTGCTGGTAGGAAAGAAAGAATTGATAATTTGATACTTTGTTTATATTGCAGTTGTTTATGAGATGGTCCTTGCTTGATTAGCACTCAGACCAACAGTGCTATAGTGACTTTCTGGTCATACTCATTTTTTAAAGTCATAAATTGATGTAAAAAACAAAATGATAAGACAAATAAGAAAACCTCCACACCTTATTCCAGCCTCCCTCCATCTTCTTTATTATGTTCTAATCTGTCCATAGCAAATACCTTAGAGTAAGGTCATAGAATTGCAGAAGGGAGCTTCTTTGTTAGAAGTTGGAGATGAGCTAGTTCTTCCATTCATTTTTCTCTTCCCAAGCTCCTTAGTGTTTGAGAATTATAACCCCCAAGAGCAGCAGTGTCCTTGGATGTGTGTGTCAAATAGACAAGTTCAAAGCCCCACCCCTTTGTATGTGCATATGACTTTGCAATGGTACAATTGCCATCTTGCCTGTTTTGACCCCGTCCCCACCTATGTATACTACTGCCCTAGAGTAAGGTGGGCAAACTTTTTCTCCTGTCAAGAACATTCCCACTGAGTAATTTTCTAGGGCCGCATGCCAGTGTTGGATAAATCATCCAACTAATATCTTACCAATTTTACTTTCTCTTTTGGTTTCTGAACTTTGTTTCCTTTTCCCCCTACACGATAAACTTTTGGAATTAACAGCTCTTGATGACTATCAACCATACTATCCTTCTGAACCGTCTGATACGATTAATGTTTTGTGGTAGTTCCGGTCCTTCCTGTTGAGCTGTGTCCAGAAAGTGGTGTTGAGAGATTGCTATTTAACATCTAGTTTTTGAACTAAGGTTCTATTTTGTCCCCATGCTGTTGAATATCTAAATGAAAGTGCTGCTGAAGATCATTTGGAGTTTTTAAGAGGGGTGCCATTAGTATGCTGATAATGTCCAATCCTTCTGTTTCATACCATCTAACTCCAAGAAAGCAATCAGTGCCCTTCAACGTTGTCTGAACTTTATAAAGGGCTAGAAGAGGAAGAACAAAAATAATTTAAGATAAGATAAAGGTGGTGATGATCAATAAGAAACTGGACTTGGGGATGAAGGTTTAGACTTTTTGGATAGGGGTTGTACTACCCTTAAAAGAGCAGGTTTACAGTCTGGGAGAACTATTAGATCCTCAGTTGTCACTGGAGGGCAGGTGGGAGCTATGGCAAGGAGTATATTTTAAAAATTCCAGCTACTGTGCCAGCTTCTATAGTTCCTTACTGGTTTGGAAATATATTCCACTCTTGGTTATATACCTTATTGATACATTAAAAATGTCAGGAACTAGCAAGTTAAGCTGTTAGCTGGTGCAAGGTATGGGAATAGTGGCGCTGAAGATTGGCCCTGGTTGCTAATTGCAGGTACAGTTTAAAATGTTGGTATGGACCCCTAAAATGCTAGATGGTTTAGAGCCTAGCCTTCTGTACATCTGTTAAGACATTTGGTTCTGCAGGCAGGGTCTTCTGAAGGTGCCCTACTGTCAGAACTTGTGTATCTGGTATGCAGGAAAAGGCTTTATCCTGGGTTACTCCCAGACTGTGGAATGCACTCCTCAGTAATTGCATTTGACTCCCACTCTCTTCTAGCCAAGACATTTTTATTTTGCCAGGCTTTTAATCGTTCATTGGTGGCTGCATTCGTGTTAGCTTATATTTCTAAAAGCTTCCTTTAGTATCCCATAGTTTATTTATGTTAAGCTTGAATGCTGAAATTGTCTAGAAAGATATAATAATCTGTGAGTTAGACTGGATTACACTGGATTACAGGTTGCTTTGTGTTGCCTTAGAGAGCCAGGCTCAAAAGTAAGCTTTTTTCATATTCTTCCCCTCTTATTTGGTATCCTGTCTGTACCATTAGATGGGAGCAATAGTGAAGCCTTACTTGATTCTTTATTGAAACTGAGTTGCATGGATCCAGACTTGAATTACATAAATTCCTGATCATTAGCGTTAGGTTTTGCACAGAGCACTCAATCTAATTCCTCAGTCATTTGAATAGCAACTGGTTTATCACTTTCCATAAATTAATTTGGGGATCACCTTAATAGTTATATTCTCATGACAAGATCTTAGCTAAGTGATACTTAATCTGTTACCATCCAAATGTACTAGCTTTACAGTGTCCAGAATTCCTTTGGTCACGCTAGCCAGGAATTCTGAAAGTTGTCTTGGCGACACTTCTGGAAGGCACCCAAATAGAAATGCTGTTTTAGTCTAGTACAACCTGCTTTTTGTTTAAGGACAGGGTGTTGGGGTTAGATTTGTCTTTTGCCTGTTGGTTTCTGCAAAATATATAAGGAGAATGAATCTTCAGCAAATTTTTATCTGGAATTCTCTGGTAGTATATATAACGTTAATGAGTTTGTTCATAGCCGCTGTATCACACCATTAGTGAATACCATTATGTCATCGAAAGCTTCAGCGGAGTCTTCTAGCTTTTAAGCTATGAATAACTTCTCAGCTTTTAGCTTGTTCATTAGAAATGCTTTAATATTGAAGAAAAATCTCTTTGGTTTTCATTTGCCATTTAAGTTTTGTGTGCTTGGCCTAGCAATGTCTTTTTGATGAAATTTCAGCTTTATTGCAAACAGTCTGTACCTTTTTATGAAAGTGCTTCTGGTTCTGGAAGGCCAAAACTGGGTCTTTATATCACTCCAGTGCTATGTGTTGTGCCTATTTAACCAGAGACTTAGGAAGTGTAGAAACAAATGCTGGTTTACACTTTTTATTTTCCACTTCACAGCTAAAAGCACCAGCGCACAGGTACATATGCATACCTATTTGACTAAGTTTATCTGGCCAGGATAGGTTTGCATTACAGAATAAATTGAGGCAGGGTGGCCATCATGCACTGTATCTCTTTCTGTCTGATGTCTCTAAGATGTTATAGTTCCCATTGACTTTTATAACTTCCGGAAAGGCACTCTTCTATTGCCTTTCCATTTGAGTATCATTGCTTCGTTCAGTCCTTCATGTTTTGGGAGCTATCAGAGTGGTACATACAGTCCACTTTCCCTTCAGCGCTCAGAGCAGAGAGATTCAGATGTTTCATTAGGTCATGCCCCGATGTACAGTACTTTACGTGACTTCCACCACCACCCTCTTGGGGAGGGGCGAAATTTCTCTGTTTTTACACAGTGAATATCCTGTCTGGTGCTTTCAGTTAGATTGACCACCAGGAAGCACTGTGTGACTGTTTTTGTCCTTAATGGGATTCCTCAGATGTGGGTAGATATTATAGTATATACATTATATCCTTGTTTGGGGAGCTATCTCTTCTTTGGGGAATTTCTTCATGTTTTGAGAACCATCTGTGGTTGTTTCTTAGTAATCTTCATTCTGGTAGTTTTCCACATGGTGTATATTCTTAAATGTTTCAGAACAAACCTTTCTTCTTCTATGGTTTCCTTTGAGTGAGCGTTATATATTCCATTTTTCATTCACAACATCACACAAATACAGTACATGACACAAGGTGTGCATGTGTATCTACAAGAACCAAACAGCTACAAACTAATGCGTATGATAATAACATAGCAATGCTGGTAACGATATGTCATACTTCTCTGTATCCTGCTGTATTACAGTTCTCTTATTTGGAGGAGTACCCTGAGGCAGTCTGCTAAAACAATAGTTATAGTATACATTCCTGGATAACAAATATACTGTTCTTTTTGTATGATCAGTATTTTTCTTGTGGATATGATAATACCATTGTTCAAATCAGGGGCTGCCATAACATTTTTGTTCATTTGGCAAGCTTCTAATACATCTGCTTTCCATGCTAGTAGCCTTATAGTGTAGCACAGTGTTTCTCAACCCTAGCAATTTTAAGATGTGTGGTCTTAAAGTAGCCAAGGTTCAGAAACACAGGTGTAGCACTTCTCCAATAATCTGTGTATCAAAGAAGTATATTGCCAAAATTTCAGGGGAAAAAAATGTCTAAATTTAGTTCCCTTTCCTTGGGCATTGCAAGTGGATCCCCAGTTAAATTCTCTCTGGCTGTGCTCCTAACAATTATGTGGAGAAAATTAGTAAAATCAGAAGACAGTTTAGGGGATTAGAAGGGAAGAATAGTCTTTTGAGTATTCCTCAGAGTAAAACAAAATCCCAAACAAAAACAGAACAAAAGCAAATGTGGCTGAAAGTAAACAAAAAGCAAAATCAAGCAATTATCTTGCTTCTTTCCTTGCTTTGTTAGTTTATTGTTGCAGGACATTTTTAATGAATAGGAGAATTCAAAATAATAACATTCTCATCATGAGGCCATATAATAAATGTTACCAAGTTTTTAGCTGCTTCTGTAAACTAGGGCATGCCTGTCACATTTTTCCTATGACAAAAGAGATCACTAGAAAACTGAACTGCCATTAAGTAATGTTTTGGTTTCTTTTGTAGTTTTTAAACAAACCCCATTTTGGGGAGATTATTTTCATAAAGTTCCCTCCCCCCCCCCCGAATCCTATTAGATTGAAGCTGAATGTGCACTATAATTACTTGAAGAGAAGAAGATAAGAAATTTGGTGTTTGGATCTGTTTGGAAGATTAGAAAGGACTCTAAATCTGTGTGATTCAAAGCAGAGCATCTACAGAACTTTCACCCACACATCCATGCAGCAGAAAGTCTGAAGAAAACACTTCATTTGACTCAAGGAAAATAAACCAAGTTAAAAATAAACCAAGAGTTACATAGGTTTCCCATAGGGATACCTACCTCTGATTTAGAATTCACTTTTTGCTATGGATTTGGGAGACTGCAGAGTTCATCAGTGGATGTCCAGTGGTTTCTTATACCTGAGAGGTCCTTCCAAATTGTTCTCAGTCTCATCTTCTTCCCAGTGCAATATGGAAGCAATAATGCCAACCTGTCTTACAAGGTCATTAAAAGTATATTTCTTATATCAGTTTTAATACTAAAAATACCAAGTATTAAGAGTAGTAAGTAACTGAAGTGCTGAGCTACATCAGAATTTTATTCCTTTCTAGCAATAAATCTGAAATGAAATAAACAATTGCTATTATTGTTCATATTATTGTATCATATTAAAGCACTAATAAAATAAGGCATAAAAATGCAAAAATGCAAATGTGTCTTCTCAGTATTTTCACTTAAGCAATCTCCAGGTTTGTGTTTAGGCATTTTAGTGCCTTATATACAATCCTTAAACAAAGGAGTTGTTCACAATTAGCTTGTTTTTCTCCAGATTTTTTAATTTATATAACATAGGGTATTTAATAATTCAGCTGTATTTTCTAACTGAAGCTGTAATGTCACTGCAGTAAAAGAGCTAATTTCTGTAACATTCAAGAACTGGCCTTGGAGAATCCAATGCATTTCATGTATTTGTTTGTGGCACTGGGATTTAATGAGGGCAATTTTCAGATCTAGGAAAGAAAAAGAGTTTTTAAAACATCTTGCTAGGACTACGTTGTCAGTGACTTTTCAGAGCACCAATACAATTTTCCACATGTGACACATTGGTTGACAACTGAAGAATGACTGCCTGAAATGATGAGGAAAAAATATACTGTAGGACAAAACTGAATACTACCGAGTCTTAATACAGAATATTAGGTGGGGCAGGAATGAGGAACAACCTAACAGGGATGTAGAGGAGAGACATTGCTTGATCTACAGGTACAGTGACCGTATGTCCTTTATTATAAAGGACAGTCTTTTATTTCAGAAAGCTGTCCTTTAGATTTATTTAATTTAATTATTTATTTTCTTGGTTTTGCCCTTGAATTTTCCTTTGTAAAGCAAAGTTATAAACATAAACAATTAATTTTTAAAAAATCCTTATGAACCTCTTTCAGATCTGCCCCTTTTTCAGGTTTGTCCTTTATCTTTTCCAAGAAAATATGGCCACTGTATCTACAAATCAAGTTGTAGTCATATAGAAGCCAAGGATATACCATGCAAAGTACTCAGGCTATCATTTGTATCTTTCCATTTTGAGAAGTTGGAGGGCAAATTCAATCAGCTGTGCAACTCCACATATTCAGATGCATCAGCCCATAGCTAGGCTGAATGATGTTTACCTTTTAAAAGATACTGGTTAATTTTATAGCAAATGTTTGACTTGAGAGATGCCATCTCTAGATTAGACACATTATATTAGTGCTGGAATGTTGCTTTATTTTTTTTTTAAAGCTTTCATTTTGTATTTCAGGATTTTCTTCGCAAGCTGTGATGACACATGTAGAATCGACAGGAAACTTCCAAGCATCTAAGGCAAATTTGTAGAAAAGGGCTGTCTTGCCCTGTGAGCAGCAGCCTTGGTTGACCAAGAAAATGAGAGAGAATGTGCTGTTTTATCTGATGGGTCTCTCTGTGGCCACAGTAATGGGATATCCTTCCAGGCTGTCTTCTGCGGATTTGGATGCCACCCCCCGTATAACAATTGTCTATAACGGTAAAGGAAGTCTCCTGGTTTTCTGGAACTAGTGAACTGCTAATTTGGATGCATCTTGAATGCATATGAAGAATATTATGGAGTGTGTGTGTGTGTGTAAATATTTAAAATGCATGTATACTCCATGTTGTCATTGTATAAGCAAATTTCTGGATTCTCTGTCTTTCTTATACATTCCTTTGTGACACTTTCAAGGCTAACACGTTTAATTTTGTAGGCATGTTGTAACAGTCTGTTTGGTGACTGTATTTAAAACAAAGAAGAAAAAAATGTTCTTTATTTTTGGTAACTCTGCTTGCTATGAATTATAAAGCCCATGGAATTCAAGGTACCCAAATTATTGTCCTCTGTATTGTTTTCATAGCCTGCTTTCTTGAAGTTGGGCAGAAGGATTGATAATCCAGGGCCCCTATAGCTCTGATTATTCTCCAATAAACAAATTCTAATGTGAAGCAAATCCTAAAAGGCAAACTCTGCAAACCATCTTCCAAACATGGCTGTGGCAGACACTCTAGTATCTTGTAATATGTAGGATGTTTGTTTTGACATCTTCAAATCTTTTGAAATAATTGTTGCAAACACTTTGCTGTCTGTTCCAAGTTTCAAATATGGCCTCCTCAGAAATGGGATATGGGTTAGCCAGTTTTGATTATAGGAAGCTGACCAGGCTAGCTCTTATCTCTCAGTCCTTCACCAATCAGAGATCCGTGTGTGGAAATACAGAGTGAATTAGATTGTTATGAACACAGTAAATGAATTTATTAAACAGTTATTCCATAGCTTCTTGAATTTTGCTGATAGGGAAGAGCCAATAGAATTATTTAGAGGTTCTTGCTTTGTTTATTATTTTAATGCTAAAGTGATAATAGTTGCCTTGTAGTTTTGAATCTGTTCTGTCATATGTGCTTTGACAAATGCTGATAGTAGGAAGTCAGGTTTTTGTCTTTGAGGTGTTATCGAAAATGATATACTGTAACTCTGCACAAGAGAGATGGAAGGAAAAGAATGCTGAGTTATCTAAGTCCTTTCAGTTTGAAAAAGTTGTTTGTTTATAATCACTCTTACTTTTTAATGTCCGTGTGGAAAGGTTTTATGTTGCATCTGAGTATTACATATGCTGTGTAGTCTCTGATTTCTGATATCAGTTATGGAGTACCTCACTTGACCTTTTGATGGTAGAAGTGTGATTTGCTACTGTTGATCCAGAACCTTCACACTTCTGTGATACTGTAACTTAATGGATTTCTGAGACCATACCAAAGAGACAGTTGGTTTTGTGAGGCTGAAAACAATGAAGGGCAGATGTACATTGGTGATTAGCATGAGTTTGGAGAAACTATTAATATTAATGTGGAGAGAGTGCACTATGGTGTGAATGAATGATATAATAATGGCAATGCGCTGATTCCTTTCATCTGTTATATTCAATGGCTCTGTAAACTGGAGTGTAGGAAAACCCAAAATATTAAATAACTTTTACGTTATGTTTAATATTTTAACTATCAGTTTTGTTACCTTCAGTGAAATGTATTGTTCCATCTTGAAATAATCAGTCATACTTTGGATAGGCCCCACCCTATGTGGCCCAAAGCAGTTGACTGATTGTCAAGGACCTCACTTCTGTCGCAACCAAAGGATACCAGATTGGGAAACTCTTCCCTAAATGAACCGTAGATACTGGCTTGTTCAACCATTCAGTGTGTTATCTTACAGAGTGCTTATACAGAAGAAAAGTTCCCTTTTGAGAGGCCCCAGTTAGGTTTGTTGCCCTTAGAATGGTTCCTTGTTTTACTATGGAACAGAGGTGGAGAGGAAATCCTGCTTTAAGAGCTGTGTGAGAGCTGCCATTGATGATTACATGCCAGGTTGAAGCTGTCAGCACTGCTATCTTTCGCCTCAACATGCATGTCTGATTATATCAGCATCTTGGTACAAATCCCCAGGCTCCACTTTCCTGGGAATCTGCATGCATTAGAAACGCATGATCAGAAGTTTCCTCATGACGGCAAGGGAAAGGGGGGAAGAGTTTTGTTTGGTTTGCATGTGCTGCCTTGCCCACAGCTATGTTTTACGTTGGCTGCCTCTGGGTGGTACCCGGCTTAGAAGGTTGAATTTGTCAATCCCAACAATAGAATTGTTTAATAATGCTAAAACTTTGAATAATCTCTGTTCTCTCCTGTTTAAGCTTTGAGAGAACAAACAGCAAAGTGAGGCCAATCAACAGTCTATAAATCATGTCACAGAAACCAAAAGCAATGAGTCCGAAGGACAGGAGCAAAGACTAAATCAGTAGCTACTCCAGAGGTCAGCAACCAAGCCAGGACACAAGTTTAACAACAGTGTGAGCAACAGGCAGTGTCCAAAAATGCTATGAGTTCAGGCACAAAGAGGACCAGGCTCAAGCACTGAGAAACCAGGGGCAGGCTAAGAGCTTCACGGGCCTCCGAATGCCGTGCTGCATCCTCTGAAACTCTTTCAGGTAACCTACAACAGACCAGAAAAGGTTTCTAAGAATTTGAAGCAGAAAACTATAATACAAGCCTTAGAACAGACCTAACAGTTTTAAACCCAAGCAGCCAACCTCTCCCTTAAAAGAAACCCAGAAAACAAATGGGCATAGCTTCATTTTGCATTATTACCATATCCCACTACAGCCCAAAAATGTTAAGTGCATCCTCCAAGCACATAAGATTGCTTTCTTCCACCATTTCTGTTACAGCAGAACAGCAAGACTGTTATATTGGCTGAGTTTGCCTAACCTGTTCAACTAGGCTAAAATGGGCTTGAGTAATTTGTGATTCAGTGTGTTGTGGGAACCCAGCAAGAGTCTCATTATATGGTATGATCCAGGCCATCCAATTAAGCCAAAACTGCATGTTATATGAACATAGGAGCTGAATTACTGTATGTTAATCTGGGTTGCATGTTGTATGTGAACACAGGCATTATTTCATCCAAGGTCTGCTTTATAGTAAAGACTGTACCCCCAAAGCTTCATTCAACACTATTAAGACTATCCACCTAGAAGGAATGTGCAGGATCAAGGACTTGCTCTTGAGGAGTCCTTCGTTGCAGCCAAACTCTCTTGCAGCTCTCTGCCTATGACCTTGAATCCTGAGCTGCCTGCATTCCTGAAGGTTCTGAAGGATCTGCTACTCTGGGTAAGGCATAGCAGAGGATGGGCCAGGCACAGCCTCATGTGCAGGTCGTGGGCTCCTTTGCCCTTTGAACTCTGTCTCATTAGAGATAACTCCTTCAAGGAATTTATGTCACCAGTGAAAACAACAACACCCTTTTGTGCAGGTCTTGCTGAAGCTGCTGAATACAGGACTTACAGTATGGGCAATACATTGGAATTGTTTTTGTCTATGCATTCAATGTCCAAGATGGAACTTTCATGCAAACCTTTAGTATCAAAAAGATGCCAGGAAAGCAGTTTTTGTTCCACAATCAAAGAAACAGGAAGTGGGGAACAATGAAGTTGCTGGGAGGATAGAAAAAAATGTGGGCTTTTGGAATTTTTTGATGTATGCTAAGATAGTGGAAAGGGTTGTGAAAATGGAAGCACTGAAGGTGAGGAAATCATCCATAGGAAAGGGATGAGGAAAAGTATAAACCTTAAACATCTCCTGCCTCTCTGGCCACAGATGTCTATTCCACAACTTTCAACAATTACCTGAATGCTTTCATGCATTCCTCTGTTTTTGTGAGGTCTGTATGGTTATTTTAAAAAATGAATGAAATAGTGTTTTAGGCTACAGAACTTTCTCTGAGCCTTGAATGTTATTCCAGGGGTTGCACTACTAAGAGCAAGGAGAATCAGATGAAGAAGTGGACAAGGACAGGGTCAAACATAAATTTGCTTTAATTTAACTTACACTTAGCTGAAGCTTATTTAATTAAATACAATGAATATGTATAGTAAATATGTATAGAATAGTATTTACCTTTTGTCACATTAAAATTCCAGTTTGGAAGGAAGTTCCCAACTTTAGACAGGCCCGGGAGCTGTAATCAAGACGTTTGCATAAAATCCTGTCTCTCTGTGTGTTGCGTGTATAGTGTGTGTGTGTGTGTTACTCCCCTGATATAGGGCAAGAAATGCAATTTAGTATTTGCCTGGAGGCTGTGGGTGCCTGGAGGCTGTGGGGGCCTGGATGGGGGACAACAGGCTTCAGCTGAACCCTGGTAAGACGGAGTGGCTGTGGATACAGGGAGCCTCAAGATCTAGGACCTTGTCATCTTTGGTTCTTGACGGGGTTGCACTACCCCAGACAGACCCGGTGCATAATCTGGGGGTTCTCCTAGACTCACGACTCCTGCTCGAAGAGCAGGTGGCAGTCGTGGCCAGGAGGGCCTTTGCACGACTTCGTGTTGTGCGGCAGTTACGCCCCTTCCTGGATCAGGGGGACCTCCGCACGGTCACTCATGCCCTGGTCACCTCTGGGTTGGACTACTGTAATGCGCTCTATATGGGGCTACCCTTGAAGAGTATCCGGAAGCTACAGCTGGTGCAGAATGCGGCGGCGTGGACAGTTCTTAATGCCCCTAGGAGGGCACATATAACACTGCTGTTGCGCGAGCTGCATTGGTTACCAGTTTGTTTCCGGGTCCAATTCAAGGTGTTGGTCATCACCTTTAAAGCCCTTCATGGCACGGGACCAGGTTATCTGAGGAACCGCCTCGCCCTGGTCACTTCAGCCCGTTCCACTCGGTCCAGCAGAAGGGGCAGGTTGCAGACCCCACCGGTCAGGGAATTTCGATTGGTGGGGTCTAGGCAGAGAGCCTTTTCTGCTGCAGCGCCCGCCCTATGGAACATCCTGCCTCCTGAGGTCCAGTGTGCCCCCTCCCTCATGGCCTTCAGGAAAGGTATTCAATCCTGGCTTTGCCGGAAGGCCTGGGGGCCAGAGGGGGGCCCGCACCTGTGGAGATGGGTGGTGGGATGATGGGTTGCCCCCCCCAGCATCTTACAAATTTTTATAGGGCCAAAATTAGAGGTGGTTTTTTAGGGTATTTTTAATATGTTTTTAAATTATTTATAGTTTTTAGCCATCTTGGAGAGAATTGTATTTCTTCTTTTTTATTGTGAGCCGCCCAGAGTCACCCGTGGGGGAGATGGGCGGCATACAAGCCAAACAAACAAACAAACAAATAAATAAATCCAGTTCCACAGTGACAAAGTTAATAAAAATATTACAAGAACCAGGTGGCCTGCAGCTGAAACTAGAAGATATCTGAAGATTGAGGAAGGTGGTGTTAATGCAATGAACCATTGGCCAATTTTGCTAGTGGAATCTTAGATTTTCTAATGGTGTTTTGGTTGGAATTGAATTGCCCTCTAAGGAGCTGCTCTGAATGAATAACAGACTCATTTTCCTAAAAACAGCATCTCATTAATCTATAATTGCTATACTGAAGATTGCAGAAGTTCTGTCCCTGTTCTTCCTGTGAATTGTTAAGGCTTCTTGGGATATTGCACATAAGGAAATGATGGCTTGTGTTCATAATGTTTGACAGTTCCTACATCAAGGTGTTCCACTAGTTTCAGTTGACTTGGGATTCCACAGAAAGTTTCACACAAAGGTGGCATAATCTCCATGCAATAGTCCTGTAGATATTAAGCTGTCAGGATCCAGACTATGTATTTCCAGATTGGTATGAAAGATGCTTCTGACTCACTGGGGTTCAACATGCTCCAATCATGCTACAGTGGCATAGGATTCATTCTTGTAGAGGTAATGTTCAGATAATATATGTATCTACATTGAAATTGGTTGTGCTCTTGACTATTGGCCATGCTGTTTTTTCTCCAGCATATTTACCTATGGCAGTGCTGGTCAGGTTTCAAGCTTTTTTGTGGTAAATAGGAGATGGTCATTTTTTGTAGTACTGCCTTGAAAGGACAACAGAGGAAGCAAAAGAAGATTTAGGCAAGATGAAGGTAAGGAAGTGCAGGGCAACTGGCATGGCACAGGAATGCATATTAGAGGCCAGATCATGCAGGGACACAGTCTGAGTTCAAAATTGCAGCAAGACATTATGAGCTTTGTTTGATTTTGACTTAGCATAATATGTGAACCTGCATAATGCCAATCATACTTTATGATTCAGTGTTGTGTGTGAAACAGACCACTATTGCTTGATTAACAAGCCATGGTTAAAAATAGAGATTCAAACCTTTGATGGCTTACACTTTCTAAATAATTGTGGTAATGAATGCTATTTTGTGCTGAAGATGGCTGCAATTTAAACTTGTTTTTTTTTTAAAGCAAGAGAGAGAGAATGCTGTCTATTTTTTCCCAAGGGCTTAGATGCATAAAGATCAATAAGCTGTTCCTGAGATTTCTGGAGATCAGGAAAGTGTAACCATGTTACTATCATTAATACCTGGGATGAATTTGTTCCAGATGGATGCTTTACCAGAAATACTGTACATCTTAAACCTCACAATTGGGAAGGAAGAAAGCTATCCGAATTGAAAACTGCTGAACTACCCTTCTGTTTTTCTACTCCTTGCAAAATTACAACTTCCGAAGCCTCTTCTGCTTCTTTTATGTTTATGCAATGAAAAATCTGTGCTGAATTAATTAAGAGCTTAGAAGATATATTGGTCCTGGTTGGGAAACTAGAGTGGTTGATAGGTGTTTGTTTCTACTGCATCCCTCTGTGAGAAGACAAATGCACCTGTTCACTTGATTGGTTGAATTAATTTGCCATCTGTTTGGGCTTGACCAGTAGAGGTACTAGTAGAGGATCTTTTTTGTGACTGACATAGATACCAAAGGCAATTTTCTGGGCCTGAACAGCCAGGGAAAGCAAGTAATTCTTGCTTTCTTCCTTTAGCCTACAATACATCCACATAACAAATATGCCAAGGGACAAAATAGTCTTCTTGGGAAATGAAGCCAGTGGATTTCTGTAAATCTTTCATATACAGTACTGCGCAAAAGTTTTAGGCAGGTGTGAAAAAATGCTGTAAAGTAAGAATGCTTTCAAAAATATATATTGTAATTGTTTATGTTTATCAATTTACAAAATGCAAAGTGAGTGAACAGAAGAAAACCCAAATCAAATCAATATTTGGTGTGACCACCCTTGGCCTTCAAAACAGCATCAATTCTTCTAGGTATGCTTGCATGCAGTTTTTGAAGGAACTGGTCAGGTAGGTTGTTCCAAACATCTTGGAGAACTAACCACAGAACTCCTGTGGATGTAGGCTGCCTCAAATAGGCTGTCTCTTCATGTAATCCCAGACAGACTCGATGATGTTGAGATCAGGGCTCTGTGGGGGCCAAACCATCACTTCCAGGACTCCTTGTTCTTCTTTACACTGAAGATAGTTATTCATGACATTGGCTGTATGTTTGGAGTCGTCCTGCTGCAGAATAAATTTGGGGCCAATCACATGCCTCCCTGACATGGATAAGTATCAGCCTGTATTACTCAGCATTGAGGACACCATTGATCCTGACCAAATCTCCAACTCCATTTGCAGAAATGCAGCCCCAAACTTGCAAGGAACCTCCCCCATGCTTCACTGTTGCCTGCAGACACTCATTCTTGTACCGCTCTCCAGCCCTTTGGTGAACAAACTGCCTCCTGCTACAGCCAAATATTTCAAATTTTGGCTCATCAGTCCAGAGCACCTGCTGCCATTTTTCTGCACCCCAGTTCCTATGTTTTCATGCATAGTCGAGTCACTTAGCCTTGTTTCCATATCGGAGGTATGGCTTTTTGGCCACAATTCTTCCATGAAGACCACTTCTGGCCAGACTTCTCTGGACAGTAGATGGGTATACCTGGGTCCCACTGGTTTCCACCAGTTCTGTGCTGATCTTCCAATGTTGAAGGGAAGTAAGCATGATGTGTCTTCCATCTGCTGCATTAAGTTTCCTTAGCCAACCACTGTGTCTACGGTCCTTAACTTTGCCCATTTCTTTGTGCTTCTTCAAAAGAGCTTGAAACCCCAGTCTGCTTTGCAATTTTTTCCTGGGAGAGACCTTGCTGATGCAGTATAACTACCTTGTGTCTTGTTGCTGTGCTCAGTCTTGCCACAGTGTATGTGACATGAAACTGTCTTCCACAACCTCACCTTAGTAGCAAAGTTTGGCTGTTCCTCACCCAGTTTTAAGCCTCCTACACAGCTGTTTCTGTTTCAGTTAATGACTGTGTTTCAACCTCCATATGAAATTGATGATCATTAGCACCTGCTTGGTATAATTGGTTAATCATACACCTGACTCTAATCCTACAAGATCCCTGACTTTGTGCAATTGTACAAAGTGTGCAAGTATAAGAATTGATGCTGGTTTGAAGCCAAAGGGTAGTCACACCAAATATTGATTTGATTTAGATTTCTGTTCTGTTTGCTCACTTTGCATTTTGTAAATTGATAAACATACAATTACAATATATATTTTTGAAAGCATTCTTACTTTACAGCATTTTTTCACACCTGCCTAAAACTTTTGCACAGTACTGTATATTGCTACTTTCCTCTTGAGTTGGTTGTGCTAATACATGCATGTTAATCAGCTGCTAGAGAATCTTGGCTGTTGCACATCAGAGTGTACAGAAGCAAACTACAAGGCATACCACCTTTTGGGGAAGGGGAATCCATTTTAATCATAGAACATCTGTACTGATCTCTGCCCACAGTAGCTTTTCATTGGTGAAATAATAATAGCAAACACATATTTTCTAAAAAATCATTTAATAGTCAGGTGAAACCATCCAAGCTTTGGGAAATGCCAAAGCAGAAAACCAAGTTAATAGAAAATTAACTCCCTCATTCTCCCCAAATAAATCAACAGTTATGAGCATGCTCAGCGTGTAGGGAATACTGACTGATAATTTGAGTTACAGGATGGAAAAGTGAGAGGGAGAGATGGAATGGAGATTCTCTGAAAAGGAGCTGGTTGGCTGACTATATCCAGAAGAACACCACATGTTGCAATGTTCTGTTGTGGTTGTTGATCACATAAAACTTCTACTTCCTGAGAAAAAAGCAAAGTTAAGGGACCTTCCAAAATGCTGCTTAGGAAGCTAACATGGCTTGCCTTAAAACGGATTGGGGCAGGCAGCTCAACAATTGGAAGTCCAGATTTCATGTTGTATGAGAGGTTTTCCTGATTTTGAGACTGCTGCCTTCTGTGTAACTGGAGGAGCTTGAAGCCCTGCGGTTTCCCTGTAGATTCACTCTGAGACAGTCATCAGTATGGAGGGACTTGTAACTGGTACAGGAGCAGCACGTAGGATTTGGCAGTTTGCCTCTAAGTGATTCTTATAGACATTTTCTCACAAAGTACTGCTAATTGCTTTACACCAGTTTGGCAGCCAAGTTAAGAAGAATACAATTCCTACCTTGTAGAAGCGGCAGGAGAATGAGTAAGTTTAACATTTTACAAATGTTATCTAAATGTCACATAGAATTGGGAAAATTGGTTTGTTTATGAGATGTTTTTTCTCATGTAGGAACTGGGCCATATCTTGCCTGACATAGCTGTTATATGCTGGGTACAATTTCAGTTTTTATTGAGAAAAAGTTAGTTTCAGTCAAAGAATCATATCTGCCATAAGTAGTGATACTGCTAAGAGCAATAGGATTCTCCAAGCTTGGAAATCAAAATTTCTGGAATGTGCTTCTTATGGAATCTAGCTCCTTGAAACACCCACTGGTAACTCATGCAGATTTATGTGTCTCTCTCGCCCTTTTAAGGCTGTCTGGCATAGTAGTTCCAAGTCTTTTCCTTTATGTGGACCATTACATCATAACTGAAAGCTTTTGAGTGGTAGGCTGATCCCCACTACACATGCTAGGTAGGGATCAATCAAGTGGCATCTGCAGGCATTTCAGGCACCATGATGCATATGATTCCTTTAGATGATACCTGTAGGAACTCAGCATTAAATGATTTAAGATATCCTGTATTCATGTAGATAAATTAAAATAAGGAAGAACACTAACATCTTTTGAAATTTGTAATTTTCATATTTTTTACTTGAAAAAACAAACCTGCTTTGGCTTGCACAGTGGTTTCCAAACCACAGACTGGGAACCATTGGTGTAACAGCAGTCTAAGTGTATATATTTCAGGATCTGACAGGTATGAGCAGCTTCAGTAAAGTGGTCAACAACCAAATGTGCGTGCTTGGGAGAGGTACAAATTGCGTCACTGATCCTCAAGGCAGCAAAGACTTGCTTGTTGTAGAAAGTTGCAGACCTTGTAACAAGTTTTGGAGCTCTCTTTGGCTTGGATATCCATCAGAACAGAAGCAAATTATTGCAATGTGGCATTTTATCAATATTGTGCACCCTACATACTTAACTTGGTGTTGCCCTTGGTTTCTGAAAGCAAAAGGACTGTCTTCCAGTAGAGGTTATGATAAAAGAGTAGTTTGGGTAGAATGCAATGAAAGGATTAACTGCCTTTAATGAAATACCCAAACTGGCAACAAAGAGAATTTGGAGAGGGGAAAGAGACTGTGAAAGACAGGAATAAAAGAGGGAAAGAAAAGGAGATAACCCACACATATAAAGAAAAATAGTCGCCCTTGTGAAAGAACAAATAGTTGTTCTGGAAATAAGCATACTGGATGAATTTTGTTGATCTACCTCTTTAAAGAGAAAACTTCTTCCTGTCCTTTCTGTTCATGCAGTATTACAGTATTGTTAAAAATCGTTTTAAGTAGTCATAATCAACTGGTCCTCTATAGAAATGACCCTGAGCCAGGGGATAGCAAAATTTGAGGAGTTAGGAGCTTCAGCAAAACCTCCTGACCTTCTAGAGCAGTGTTTCTCAACCTCAGTGAATTTAAGATATGTGGACTTCAACTCCCAGAATTCCCCAGCCAGCATGTTGGCTGGGGAATTCTGAGAGTTGAAGTCCACACATCTTAAAGTTGCTGAGGTTGAGAAACATTGCTCTAGAGACCACCAAAGGCCATATGATGAGGTTGTGGTGTCAGCACAAGAGGTGTGGCCAGAATTTTGTTGCCTTTCTGGAGTGGTTATAAAAGTAGGAATGGGAGCAAAAAGCCTCCTGGAGACAAACCACCCCCATTTCCATCATTAAACCCACCCCAAACCTGAAAAACAGACCAAAAAATGGTGCTAAAATTCAACTATTTTGTTGCTAAATTTTGCTGAGGTGGTCTCAGGATATTGGTGGCAGTTGCACACAACCCACATGTTGCCCATTTTGGGACTTACCTATGGTTTATATAACCATGATTTCATGCATAAACCGTAATTGGCTGGGTTCATGCAATACACTGAACTGTAAACCATAGTTCACTGTAGGTTTACCCACACTTTAAGCCACTAACAAGCAAGAGACATTTTGGCTATGTGCATTGTGTGCACAGAGAGTATATGATTACAGTAAATGTATTGTTATCAAGTGATTTACCACTGAATTTACGTGGTATTTAATTTAATACATACATAACCTAAATATGAGGATTTCATCTGCAGTATAGGCACTGCTCAGGAACTATAGGCACTGCTCAGGAAGTAGGATAGTTTTAAATCTTGTGTCCTTCAAGATTTACTGTAGTTGACCTGAAGGAACAGCCTGAAATGATAGCAATAAAACATGTCAACATGTTTATAGCTGCTGTTGTGCAAGTATACAAGGCTAACATAAAATTCTTTCTGGCAAGCAGTTCATACCAGCAGCTTCCCTTTTGGATGAAGTTTTTAAGATCTTGAACATAAAAAATAACCCGTTCTTCAAGTTTCAGAGTCAGTTTCTTACCCCAGGGTTTTTTCATCCTACAACGCTGAAATTCTTTTAAAGTGTTTGTAAAGAAATAAGACATCCACTCAGCCATATTCCTCTATAATAAGTGACAATTGAATGGTCTAAGTCCAGG